>NW_026610879.1:0-153580 GCF_029499605.1 Hyla sarda
CACGGTTATCGCTTCTCGGCCTTTTGGCTAAGATCAAGTGTAGTATCTGTTCTTATCAGTTTAATATCTGATACGTCCCCTATCTGGGGACCATATATTAAATGGATTTTTGAGAACGGGGGCCGATTTCGAAGCTTGCTTCCGTCGCCCTATGCATTGACCCGATATGGCAGTATCTTCGGGTACAGTGCACCACCCCCTTACAGGGTTAAAAAGAAAGATTCCTACTTTCATTGCTACCTGCTTGCTGGCTAGCCAGCTAGCCAGCCCTGTGGGCCTTGCTGCTGCTGCAGCCAATAAACAAAAGGTGGTGCTGCTGCTGCTTCTGCTGCTTCTGCTTCTGCTTGTGTCTGGCCCCTGTTGGAGCGTCCAGGCACAGGACTTCTGCTGCTGCTGACTAAATGGCCTCCTTAATTGGATCATTTGAGTAGCCAGCACACCTGTGCAGGTAGGGCATGACATGATAGGCAGCTGCCTTGATAGCGGGTGGGTGCTGAATGTTCCTAATTGACAAAATAAGATTAATGCTTATGAAGAAATATAAAATCTCATCCCTTCCCCAATATCGCGCCACACCCCTACCCCTTAATTCCCTGGTTGAACGTGATGGACATATGTCTTTTTTCGACCGTACTAACTATGTAACTATGTAACATAACATGGGGGGGGGGGGGTCTCCTGGCTGTTCACACAGGTGTGTCATTGCTGTACATTGACCATGCATTGCTTCTGTGGTATTGCAAAGGCAAAGACAAATGCTTCCAGCCATCCATTGCACTAATGGATTGGTCATCAGCTGGCTGTCTATGTCCCGCATCAATATAGACCAAAGTACAGAGGGTTAGGCTATGCTATTGTGCACCTACCTGATGCATCAGAAGGTGCGAGGCCCTTGCTAAATTCTGTGCACAGACTTTGAGATCTATGCTTTAGACTGTATCTAAACCTGCTCCAACATGGACTGACATTCTGGCCTACTTTCAGCCGATGCGACTTGTCTGTCGCTGAACAGTCGCTTTTTATATATTCAGCACCTATGTATAATGTTGTAAAAATGCTCTAGAAGCTAAAGTCGCAGAAATGTCACACATATTTGGCCTGCAACTTTCTGTGCGACAAATTCAGACAGGAAAAATCAGTATAAATCCTTAGAAAATTATCCCCCAGTGTCTCCATCTGCTGGCGGTATTGAATAAGCATTGCTGCACTGATGGGGTATGCATTAGACGAAAAAAAAGAAGAAAAAGAAGAATAATACGCCCAGAAAAGAGGCGAAAAGGAGAAAAACGTAAAAAAACGTGAAAAAAAAGTAAGAGGAAGAGAAGGGAAAAAAAGGTGGAAATGGGTTTAAAAGTGATTTCGGCGGAGAAATATATATATATATATATATATATATATATATATATATATATATATGCGCACACACACACATAGATATAAACGTATTCTCCGTTGAGATATTGCAGCCGCTGCTGTGTCCAGGCCCAGGAGCCTTAGCACTGTGCTGTGATGTCACTCAATACCACTGACATCACTAGGTGTAAACAACATCTCTCCTTTGCTGTGTATGTGACTATGGAGCTGTTTGGTGATGTCGTCTATTACGGCCTTCATAGAAGCAACAGGAGATTGTTGCATCCATCTTGAACCCTCAGAACTACAGTGCTATGATGTCACTCACTTCCACAGGCCTTGCAGAGTGTAAACAACAACAACCCAGCTTTGTTGTGTATGTAACCAAAGGGATTTGTGATGTCACCTAGAACCTTCACAGCAGCGACAGCTTTATGAGGAGCATCAGCACTGCTCTGCCTGAGCAGAACCATCACCGCCATAGGTTGTCAAATAACCCGGATTTAACCCACACAGGTAAGTCCAATGGGGTGCAGGCATGTCCTCTATGCTTACAGCTTCCCGTGGGTGTTGGTTTGATACCGTTTGGGGACAGCCAAGGAGGCATCTGCAGGCAACAAAGGTAGGTGTGTGCTTGTGTGTGTGTTTCCTATGCAGATCCTAAGCCCAGTGTCACATGCAAGTAGGAGGAGTAAGAAGGGTTCCTGGCAAATCCGGGTTATGGATTGCATTTAAAAAGGCCCCGTGGGAGTGCAATGGGCCCCTGTCTTGCTGCTTAGCAATAATGGTATGGGTTTAGGTTCTGCTGTGTGTACTGGTGGTTGACTGCCCCCCAGCCCAGAGTGTGCATGGAAAATTGTCTGGCAGCCTCCCTGACAGCAAGCAGTGATAGTGCCCATGAAGGGGACCTTGTTGGGCCCGCCCCTTTCACGGTTATCGCTTCTCGGCCTTTTGGCTAAGATCAAGTGTAGTATCTGTTCTTATCAGTAGGGGATACTTACCTGGCAGGGGAGATACCATGATCGCTACGGTCTGAAGAACTCCAAGCATTGTGGTAGAGATTTTGCGTAGTACGATTGCAGTACTTTTCGTTCTTATTAGAACCGCATTTCTCTAGAGCATACCACCTGAAGATCGTCTCCTGCCTGCCTCGGAACATCTGAAGAAGGAGAAGATCTTGAAGACTGCAGCTCCGGAAGAAGCCGACGAAGAACCTGGAAGAAGGGAATCGGCGGTGAATTCCGGAACAGCGGCGAAGAGGAAGGCGGCGCAGAATCTTTTCGAAGAAACTCGCTGCCTCTGGAGAAGGATTTGCATAGCTCCTCCCACCGGGACCGGATCTGCATAGCTCCTCCCACCCGGGAAAGAAGACTTTGCGAAGCCTCTCTCCACAAGCAAGCAAGGAAGCGGAAAAGAGCCTGCTGGAAGAAGCCATGGCCTCAACCAGCAAGTCCACCCAGGAGGCTGCAGGGCAAGGCCTGGAGGTCCAGCCCCAACCACAGCAAGCTTCAACCTCCACCACGGCAAGGCAGAAGGGCGGCAGAATTCCTAACCTGGAAGCTCCAACCCTGGAGCCCTGGATGAGGCAGACTGTTGCCTTGAAGCTCAAGCCCGTGGACGGAAGGGTGCCGGACATGTCCCACGACGTGTTCTGCAAGAAGATGCTGGCGGATCAAGGCTTCCCCACGGCTGACACCCTGGGAATAGCAACCTTCTTTTCGGGAATCTTCTACATCACCTTTGCCACCATTGGGACCTGTAGAAGATACTGGGAGGTGGTGAAAGCGGCGAGTCCCGAATCCCCTTTCTCTCGCTTTGTGGGCAACTGCCTTATTCAAAGAGAGGAGAGGCGGGTGACGGTCTCAATGCGGAACCCACACACCCCAGGCACGGACATCTCGACCTTCCTGAAGCGCTTCTGCACCGTGGTGAGGGAGCCCACCCGCATCCTGAACTCACTCGGATACTGGACCTGCAAGTGGTCTGTGGTCGTCAGACTCAACAAGAACCCTGCTTCTCCAGACGGACTACAGCACCTGCCAACGACATTTTCCTTGGGCAACTCCACAGGACTTATCTTCTACCCGGACATGCCGCAGACCTGCAGGAGATGTGGCAAGATGGGCCACGAGGGCAAGGACTGTACGGAGGATGCCTGCAGGTATTGCCGTGTGACAGGTCACACGACCAAGGACTGCCCCAAGAGCAAGACCTGCAACCTCTGCGGACTGGCAGCCCACAGCTACAAGGACTGCCCCCAGAGGGAGAGAACATGGGCATCTGTGGCAGCGAGAGCACCGAAGCCAGCCCCAGCTCCGGAGCCAACACCACGGATGGCCAAGCCGACCAAGGAGGGTAAGAAGGCGAAAGCCACCACCCCTGCCCCGTCCCGCCCCTCCCCTGCCCCTCCCGCCCCATCCCCTGCCCCTCCCGCCCCATCTCCTGCCCCATCCCGCCCCACCCCTGCCCCATCCCGTCCCACCCCTGCCCCATCCCGTCCCACCCCTGCCCCTCCTGCCCCATCCCGTCCCACCCCTGCCCCTCCTGCCCCATCCCGTCCCACCCCCGCCCCTCCTGCCCCATCCCGCCCCACCCCTGCCCCCCGTACCCCACCCCGGCCCACCCCTGCCCCCCGTACCCCACCCCGGCCCACCCCTGCCCCGTCCTCCCCTGCCCGGCCCACCCCTGCCCCGTCCTCCCCTGCCCGGCCCACCCCTGCCCCGTCCTCCCCTGCCCGGGCACTCTCTCCTGCCCCCCGCCCCACCCAGCCTCCTTTCTCTCCTGGCCCAGCAGCACCTAACCCCCCTCCAGCTGCTGGTGCCCGCCCTTCGGAGGACTTTCCTGTGCTTCCTCCCCCAGGTACCATACAGAGGAAGAGGAAAGGAAGGGACAACGTATCAGAAGAGTCCCACAAAAGAAAGATAATCGAGACCTGCGAGACCCCTCAAGCTTCAGATGAGGAGGAGGAGATGGAGCAGGTCTGCGAGAGCCTTGAGGCTTCAGAAGGAGAGGAGGTGATGGAGCAGGCCCAAGTGGAGCAGGTCCAAGCAGAGCCAGTCCAAGCTCAATCTATGGAGGAGCTGCTGCAGGACCCAGAGGTTAAGAAAATCCTGGACACTCCGTCCAACACGGTCTACGACGAGTTCTTGGAAGGGCGCTACGAGAAGCCACAGGAGCCGACAGGCGCCAGAGAAGAGGACCCGTCCGACCAGACTGGTAACTAGTATCAGAACTAACCTCTCTTTTTATTCCCATGGCTGATCTCAACATCTTCTGCATTAATGTGAGGAGTATTAGAGCTTGGTTCAGATTTCAGACTGTTCTTACGTTCTTAGATTCCCAGAGGTGTGATGTTTACATGTTGCAGGAATGTGCTTTGTCTGCTTCTAGGTCTTACAACCATCTGGCCAGGCAGTGGCCTCACGGCCCTTCCTACTGGTCTGGTGGGGGCGACAATAGGTCTGCGGGGGTGGCCATCCTGATCAGGGGAGGTAACTTTGCACTTGATTCCGTCCGGGAGCTCGTCTGTGGCAGACTTCTTGTCGCAGACGGTTCCTGGGCGGGTGAGCCCGTGCGGCTCATCAACGTGTATGCCTCCCCTGAGAGGGATGTCCGACTGGAGGTTCTCCAGGCCCTGCGGGCTGAACTCGCCACCACTAGGGCAGTAGTGTTGGGTGGTGACTTCAACTGCCCCATTGAGGTGGAAGGGCGCAGTTCTGGCACATCCGCCAACCTGGACGTGACGTCTAAACTGCTGATTGAGATGGTGACGGAGGCATCCTTGCAGGACGTTGTCGGGTCCATCGGGAACGGCTCCGTAAACTATACGTGGAGCCGTCCCGATGGCTCGCTCCGTTCTCGGATAGACTTCATCTTCACTTCGAGAGCAGTCAGAAAGGTGTCGTACTCTATGGTCCCCTGCTTCTTCTCTGACCACAGGGCCATTCGATTCCGGGGGACTCTGGGCCATGGATTCCCACCTGGCCCGGGCTCCTGGAAGTTGAATTGTGCCCTGTTGGAGCAGAGGGAGGTCATGGAGGAACTTAGGGATGCTTACCTTGTATGGCGAAATGACAAATGCCTGTTCAAGTGCATCAGCGATTGGTGGGAATATGTTAAAGTCGAATTCCGTTGTTTCTTTCAGGCAAAAGGCAGACAACAGGCGTGTGCGAAGAAGTGGGACTTGAGGAAACTGCAGCGCGAGCTGCGGTCCCTGCAGGACCTGCTCCAGTGTGGCTGGGACGTCAGGGAGGAGCTGGAGGAGACCAAAAAGAGCTTGAAAAGGCACTTTGAGGAGGAATCCAAGCGAATCGTCTTTCGTTCCAAGGTGGAGAACCTGGAGAAGGGTGAGAAATGTAACTCTTTCTTTTTCAGGAAGCTCCATGCCGGCCACACGCCCCTGACTGAGCTACGAGATGAGACCGGACACATGAGGAGCGGCAAGGAGGAAGTGATGGGGGTCGTCCACGACTTCTACAGCAACCTCTACGCCCCCAAGTCATCCGACCCCGAAGCCGCCGAGAGGTTCCTGTCAGGTGTCACTAACGTTGTTGATCCCGCAGGTGCGGCGGCAATGGACGATCCCTTGACGGTGGGGGAGCTGCTCTCTGCCGCTAAATCCTTTAAGCCCGGCAGGACCCCGGGCAGTGACGGTCTCCCGGCCGAGCTCTACGTAGCGCTGGGTGACCTGATCTGTCCGGACCTGTTGGAGGTGTACGAGGAGATGGTGGTGGGGGGCAGAATGCCTCCGTCGTTGAGGGAAGGGATGATCACGATCTTGTATAAGCGGAAGGGGGAGAGATGTGACCTGAAAAACTGGCGTCCCATCTCTCTCCTGAACGTGGACTACAAGATCCTCGCCAAGGTGCTGGCCAACAGGCTGAAACCTGTCATGGGGCAGATCGTCCATCCGGACCAGACCTGCAGCATTCCTGGCCGCAGGATTGCCGACAGCCTTGCCCTTGTGAGAGACACGGTCCATTACATCCAGGACCGCGGGGGCCGCGCCGCCCTGGTCAGCTTAGATCAGGAGAAGGCGTTCGACCGTGTCTCCCACGCATTCATGGACAGGGTTTTGCGCAGGCTGGGTCTGGGGAAGATGTTTTGCTCTTTTGTTAACGTTATGTATTTTGACATTTACAGCACGGTGTTGGTGAACGGCTGGAAGACTGACCCCTTTTCCATTCTTTCAGGGGTTAGACAAGGCTGCCCTCTTTCACCTCTCCTTTTTGTTTGTGTTATAGAGCTCTTCGCTGAGACTATCCGGCAGAATGGAGAGATCAGAGGGATCACCGCACCAGGACCAGATCGCCACGAGGTCAAGTGCTCGCTCTACATGGACGACGTGACCGTCTTCTGCGCTGACCAGCGTTCGGTGACTGCACTCGTCCAGACCTGCGAGGACTTCGGCAGAGCTTCGGGGGCAAAAGTCAACTGCGGGAAGTCGGAGGCCATGCTCTTCGGGGAATGGCACCTGGCTTCTCCCGCCCCCTTCCCCTTTGCCGTTAAGCCGGACTTCATTCAAATTCTTGGAGTCTGGTTCGGGAAGGAAGGAGCGGCCCTTAAGTCTTGGCAAGACCGACTAGGAAGGATAAACTCGAAGATCGGACTGTGGAGCTCCAGAAAGCTCACGATGGAAGGCAAGGCACTTGTCCTGCGGAGTGAAGTTTTGCCTGTGCTCCAATATACCGCACAGGCCTGGCCTCCCCATACCACCGTTTGCAAGGCCATCACCCGGACAGTGTTTGGCTTCGTCTGGGGCAAAATGGACAGAGTCAAGAGGACCGTGATGTACAAGGAACCCCGCAGGGGTGGGAAGGGAATACCCGACATCCCCGCTCTGCTGAGGGCCTCCTTTGCATGTGTCACGGTGCAGCGGACTCTTGTAGAAAAGACTGGCTCAGCGGGCAGGTCCATGTCTCGCTTGCTTCTCATGCCCCTCTGGAGACAGCTGGGCTGGGACAAGTGGGACAGCTCCATCCCTTACAACTGGAACACTCCCTGGTTCTATGGGGATGTTGTCCGGTTTGTGAGGGAGCACCAGCTGGAAGGACTGAAACCAGACCTATGGAAGCCAAAGACAATCCACAAGCTCATCCGAGCTAAGGACTCGACCGAGCTGGTTCCGGGACTCCCCGCAGCCACTGCAGAGACAGTTTGGAACAATGTGGCCTCAAAGCGGCTTACCAATGGACACAAGGACTTGTCGTGGATGGCCGTCATGGGAGGTCTCTCTCTCAGGTCATTCATGCATGCCCGCAACCTGTGCAAGACCCGGTACTGCCCCCGTTGCCCCTACGTGGAGGAAACATCTTTCCACGTGTTTTGGCAGTGCCCCTTTGCACAGGGTCTGTTGGACGCCCTAGAACAGGAACTCAGAGACTCAGTGCCCAGGAGCTGCCTATCGTACCATTCGGTGCTTTACGGCCTGTTCCCTGGGACCCACGACGTGGAGGCCATCCAGGAGGCCTGGCGCCTTATGAACTGTTTTAAGGACGCAGTGTGGCTTGCCAGGAACCGCCTCGTGATCAACAGGGAAAACATGTCCGTCCGGGACTGCCGCAGGTTCATCAAGAACCTGCTTAGAGACTATTCCATCTTGGACAGCTCGGCCGTTGATGAGGAAGAAGAGGAGTGAAGACCCCTCTCCTTCTCCCATGTCTCCCTGAAGATACAGCCCAACAGTTTGGCCCTGTGATCCGCCCCCTCCCTACCCCCACATAGTCGCCCACACCCCTACCCCGATCACAGATTGTATTATTTGGTTTTTGTTTGATCTCTTGTGCCTTTATATTGCAGGATTGAGCTGAATGTTAGAGTAGCATGGTGTGCGATGTATAGCTTAGGGAACCTTTGCTGTGTATTGTACTATCATGCTTTGTGTGACTGTAATTTATTGTACGACTTGTAATGACTGAACGGAAAATAAAGCTCTTTCAATCAAAAATCTGTTCTTATCAGTTTAATATCTGATACGTCCCCTATCTGGGGACCATATATTAAATGGATTTTTGAGAACGGGGGCCGATTTCGAAGCTTGCTTCCGTCGCCCTATGCATTGACCCGATATGGCAGTATCTTCGGGTACAGTGCACCACCCCCTTACAGGGTTAAAAAGAAAGATTCCTACTTTCATTGCTACCTGCTTGCTGGCTAGCCAGCTAGCCAGCCCTGTGGGCCTTGCTGCTGCTGCAGCCAATAAACAAAAGGTGGTGCTGCTGCTGCTTCTGCTGCTTCTGCTTCTGCTTGTGTCTGGCCCCTGTTGGAGCGTCCAGGCACAGGACTTCTGCTGCTGCTGACTAAATGGCCTCCTTAATTGGATCATTTGAGTAGCCAGCACACCTGTGCAGGTAGGGCATGACATGATAGGCAGCTGCCTTGATAGCGGGTGGGTGCTGAATGTTCCTAATTGACAAAATAAGATTAATGCTTATGAAGAAATATAAAATCTCATCCCTTCCCCAATATCGCGCCACACCCCTACCCCTTAATTCCCTGGTTGAACGTGATGGACATATGTCTTTTTTCGACCGTACTAACTATGTAACTATGTAACATAACATGGGGGGGGGGGGTCTCCTGGCTGTTCACACAGGTGTGTCATTGCTGTACATTGACCATGCATTGCTTCTGTGGTATTGCAAAGGCAAAGACAAATGCTTCCAGCCATCCATTGCACTAATGGATTGGTCATCAGCTGGCTGTCTATGTCCCGCATCAATATAGACCAAAGTACAGAGGGTTAGGCTATGCTATTGTGCACCTACCTGATGCATCAGAAGGTGCGAGGCCCTTGCTAAATTCTGTGCACAGACTTTGAGATCTATGCTTTAGACTGTATCTAAACCTGCTCCAACATGGACTGACATTCTGGCCTACTTTCAGCCGATGCGACTTGTCTGTCGCTGAACAGTCGCTTTTTATGTATTCAGCACCTATGTATAATGTTGTAAAAATGCTCTAGAAGCTAAAGTCGCAGAAATGTCACACATATTTGGCCTGCAACTTTCTGTGCGACAAATTCAGACAGGAAAAATCAGTATAAATCCTTAGAAAATTATCCCCCAGTGTCTCCATCTGCTGGCGGTATTGAATAAGCATTGCTGCACTGATGGGGTATGCATTAGACGAAAAAAAAGAAGAAAAAGAAGAATAATACACCCAGAAAAGAGGCGAAAAGGAGAAAAACGTAAAAAAACGTGAAAAAAAAGTAAGAGGAAGAGAAGGGAAAAAAAGGTGGAAATGGGTTTAAAAGTGATTTCGGCGGAGAAATATATATATATATATATATATATATATATATATATATATATATATGCGCACACACACACATAGATATAAACGTATTCTCCGTTGAGATATTGCAGCCGCTGCTGTGTCCAGGCCCAGGAGCCTTAGCACTGTGCTGTGATGTCACTCAATACCACTGACATCACTAGGTGTAAACAACATCTCTCCTTTGCTGTGTATGTGACTATGGAGCTGTTTGGTGATGTCGTCTATTACGGCCTTCATAGAAGCAACAGGAGATTGTTGCATCCATCTTGAACCCTCAGAACTACAGTGCTATGATGTCACTCACTTCCACAGGCCTTGCAGAGTGTAAACAACAACAACCCAGCTTTGTTGTGTATGTAACCAAAGGGATTTGTGATGTCACCTAGAACCTTCACAGCAGCGACAGCTTTATGAGGAGCATCAGCACTGCTCTGCCTGAGCAGAACCATCACCGCCATAGGTTGTCAAATAACCCGGATTTAACCCACACAGGTAAGTCCAATGGGGTGCAGGCATGTCCTCTATGCTTACAGCTTCCCGTGGGTGTTGGTTTGATACCGTTTGGGGACAGCCAAGGAGGCATCTGCAGGCAACAAAGGTAGGTGTGTGCTTGTGTGTGTGTTTCCTATGCAGATCCTAAGCCCAGTGTCACATGCAAGTAGGAGGAGTAAGAAGGGTTCCTGGCAAATCCGGGTTATGGATTGCATTTAAAAAGGCCCCGTGGGAGTGCAATGGGCCCCTGTCTTGCTGCTTAGCAATAATGGTATGGGTTTAGGTTCTGCTGTGTGTACTGGTGGTTGACTGCCCCCCAGCCCAGAGTGTGCATGGAAAATTGTCTGGCAGCCTCCCTGACAGCAAGCAGTGATAGTGCCCATGAAGGGGACCTTGTTGGGCCCGCCCCTTTCACGGTTATCGCTTCTCGGCCTTTTGGCTAAGATCAAGTGTAGTATCTGTTCTTATCAGTTTAATATCTGATACGTCCCCTATCTGGGGACCATATATTAAATGGATTTTTGAGAACGGGGGCCGATTTCGAAGCTTGCTTCCGTCGCCCTATGCATTGACCCGATATGGCAGTATCTTCGGGTACAGTGCACCACCCCCTTACAGGGTTAAAAAGAAAGATTCCTACTTTCATTGCTACCTGCTTGCTGGCTAGCCAGCTAGCCAGCCCTGTGGGCCTTGCTGCTGCTGCAGCCAATAAACAAAAGGTGGTGCTGCTGCTGCTTCTGCTGCTTCTGCTTCTGCTTGTGTCTGGCCCCTGTTGGAGCGTCCAGGCACAGGACTTCTGCTGCTGCTGACTAAATGGCCTCCTTAATTGGATCATTTGAGTAGCCAGCACACCTGTGCAGGTAGGGCATGACATGATAGGCAGCTGCCTTGATAGCGGGTGGGTGCTGAATGTTCCTAATTGACAAAATAAGATTAATGCTTATGAAGAAATATAAAATCTCATCCCTTCCCCAATATCGCGCCACACCCCTACCCCTTAATTCCCTGGTTGAACGTGATGGACATATGTCTTTTTTCGACCGTACTAACTATGTAACTATGTAACATAACATGGGGGGGGGGGGGTCTCCTGGCTGTTCACACAGGTGTGTCATTGCTGTACATTGACCATGCATTGCTTCTGTGGTATTGCAAAGGCAAAGACAAATGCTTCCAGCCATCCATTGCACTAATGGATTGGTCATCAGCTGGCTGTCTATGTCCCGCATCAATATAGACCAAAGTACAGAGGGTTAGGCTATGCTATTGTGCACCTACCTGATGCATCAGAAGGTGCGAGGCCCTTGCTAAATTCTGTGCACAGACTTTGAGATCTATGCTTTAGACTGTATCTAAACCTGCTCCAACATGGACTGACATTCTGGCCTACTTTCAGCCGATGCGACTTGTCTGTCGCTGAACAGTCGCTTTTTATGTATTCAGCACCTATGTATAATGTTGTAAAAATGCTCTAGAAGCTAAAGTCGCAGAAATGTCACACATATTTGGCCTGCAACTTTCTGTGCGACAAATTCAGACAGGAAAAATCAGTATAAATCCTTAGAAAATTATCCCCCAGTGTCTCCATCTGCTGGCGGTATTGAATAAGCATTGCTGCACTGATGGGGTATGCATTAGACGAAAAAAAAGAAGAAAAAGAAGAATAATACGCCCAGAAAAGAGGCGAAAAGGAGAAAAACGTAAAAAAACGTGAAAAAAAAGTAAGAGGAAGAGAAGGGAAAAAAAGGTGGAAATGGGTTTAAAAGTGATTTCGGCGGAGAAATATATATATATATATATATATATATATATATATATATATATATATATGCGCACACACACACATAGATATAAACGTATTCTCCGTTGAGATATTGCAGCCGCTGCTGTGTCCAGGCCCAGGAGCCTTAGCACTGTGCTGTGATGTCACTCAATACCACTGACATCACTAGGTGTAAACAACATCTCTCCTTTGCTGTGTATGTGACTATGGAGCTGTTTGGTGATGTCGTCTATTACGGCCTTCATAGAAGCAACAGGAGATTGTTGCATCCATCTTGAACCCTCAGAACTACAGTGCTATGATGTCACTCACTTCCACAGGCCTTGCAGAGTGTAAACAACAACAACCCAGCTTTGTTGTGTATGTAACCAAAGGGATTTGTGATGTCACCTAGAACCTTCACAGCAGCGACAGCTTTATGAGGAGCATCAGCACTGCTCTGCCTGAGCAGAACCATCACCGCCATAGGTTGTCAAATAACCCGGATTTAACCCACACAGGTAAGTCCAATGGGGTGCAGGCATGTCCTCTATGCTTACAGCTTCCCGTGGGTGTTGGTTTGATACCGTTTGGGGACAGCCAAGGAGGCATCTGCAGGCAACAAAGGTAGGTGTGTGCTTGTGTGTGTGTTTCCTATGCAGATCCTAAGCCCAGTGTCACATGCAAGTAGGAGGAGTAAGAAGGGTTCCTGGCAAATCCGGGTTATGGATTGCATTTAAAAAGGCCCCGTGGGAGTGCAATGGGCCCCTGTCTTGCTGCTTAGCAATAATGGTATGGGTTTAGGTTCTGCTGTGTGTACTGGTGGTTGACTGCCCCCCAGCCCAGAGTGTGCATGGAAAATTGTCTGGCAGCCTCCCTGACAGCAAGCAGTGATAGTGCCCATGAAGGGGACCTTGTTGGGCCCGCCCCTTTCACGGTTATCGCTTCTCGGCCTTTTGGCTAAGATCAAGTGTCTTGCCCTAAGGTATTCGGGTACCCCTCTCCTCGGCCTTGTGGGATCGCCCAGGTTTATTGCCTGGGCTTCACCCACCTGCTGCTATTGGGGAGAGGGCTTAGTCCCAGGATAACGGGAAGGTGATCATCGGAGGACGGGTCTGCCGGAGAGGATGGCTAATGCGCCGAACGCTCCTAATACAGTACGGCTGTTTATCGAGGAGGAAAAGAGGAGTGCCTACGGGATTTTGCATGTCCAGCAGAAGGTCGTGGAGGGAGTGCTGAGGATGCCGCATGCTTCCATCTTCTGTGTCCAGGTCTTTCCCAGCCAAGGATTCTTTGACGTGACCTTCTACAACCTGGATGATCTCCGTACCTGTCTCTACCGGAGTAAGGAGAATGCTTCTCACCCTGACCTACAAGGGATCCGATTCATTTCCTGCGAGGCTCGGCCTAAGAAAATTCCAGTGGTAGTGCATATGTACAACCCTTTTGTGCGGGATGAGGAGATCCAGACCTTTCTAAGAAGGTATTGTGTGTCTGTTTCTGGTGCGGAGAGGAAAAATAACATCCTGGGGACTTTCACAGGCATGAGACGTTTTTGGGTGGAGTTTAGGCCTGCCCCCGAGGGTGGTGCTGAAGGTTTTTGTCACCCCCCGCAGAACTTTGCGATAGGGAACAACAGGGGGTTTCTGCACTACCCGGGGATGCCAAGTTTTTGCCGGGACTGTTTTTGCTTTGGTCATACCAGAGAGAACTGTACAACCGGGCAAGTTTGCAGGAACTGCCACAAGCCTGATCACCGCACTGCAGACTGTCCCGAGAAACGCAAGTGTCATTTCTGTGGTTCTTCGGATCACCTGGCTAGGAGTTGCCCCACTTACCAGTCCGGGGCACCCCGATCATATGCAATGGCTCTTCGAGGTGGGACAGTTCCTGAGGACTCCAATGCTGCCAGGGCAGGCGATGCAGAGGTTAGCGTGCTGACCAGTGAAGCAGAGTCTGCCCCTGTTTTTCCTTCCATTTCTAGGTCTGTTCCGGATGCTTTGGTGGCAGAGGGGGAGAAGGCGGAGTCTGTTTCGGAGGCATCTGTTTCGGAGGCCTCTGATCCCCCAGAGGAGATGACTGTGGACAAAGAATCCTTGAAGAGAAAGATGCCGGTGGAAGAATCGGAGGATGACTGTCCGACTCCTCAGAGTCAAAGGATTGAGGACTTTCCTAGCCCGGGAAGGGAGGAGGCAGGTGGAGGGTCGTCATGTCAGATTGATTCTGACTCCTCTTTATCCTCCCTGGGCACAGGTTATTTGGAGGAATGTCAGGTCAAAAAATTGACAAAGACTCTTAAGTTTAAGGAAGGGGAGGCAAAAAATAAGGGTAGAGGTCGGGGAAAGGCTAGGCCTCCTTTTGATAATGCTTGATTTTGTATTTCCTTTTTTTCCTTCAAATGTTTGAATGAGTTTAACAATTGGTTCTCTAAATGTCCGCAGTATTAGATCTTTAGAAAGGAGATCCGCCATTTTTGATTTACTTTCTGGATATTCTTTTGATGTTTTAGGTCTCCAGGAGTGCTGCTTGGATGGGGAGCCAAATATCTCCTGGCCTTATGGGCAATCGGTATGGTCTGGTTCAATGGAACGTAATTCGGGGGTGGGGATTTTGTTCAAAAGTAATGAGTTTGTTGTTAAAAAAGTTGTCCATATTGTTCCGGGTAGGGTATTATTAGTGCATTTTATTTTCAGGGGTTTCACATATAAAGTAATTAATGTTTATGCTCCAACTGGGAGGAAGGAAAGAGGGGAGGTGTTTGAGAAATTATATTTCTTTTTGAGTGGGAGGGATGATGTGTTCCTTATAGGGGATTTCAATTGTATAATAACAGAGGGGGATAGGAGTAGTACTACGGTGGGTGGTGGGTCTGGTTTAGACAGTACTAGTAAGCAGCTTAAAGAGATTGTAAATTTATTTGGGTTAAAGGATTCCTTTGTTGCCCATAATGATGGTACTATCGGTTATACATATTTTTCTAACAATACAAGTTCGCGTATTGATTTCATTTTTGTCTCAAAACTAATGTCTGTTTCTAATTTCAGACGGAGGAGGTTACCGTTCACGGATCATGCCTGGATTGAGTGTGTGGTAAAAGGTGGTGGTCTAAGTGAGTATGGAAAGGGTGTTTGGAAGTTGAATGTGTCTTTATTGGATAATGAATGTGTATTACAAGAATATAGGGAGCGTTTTGATGGATGGGTGTTGAGGAAGGATGCATTTTATAGTGTGGTTGAGTGGTGGGAGTGGGTGAAGTTAGAGACTAAAAGGTTTTTTATTAAAAAAGGGTGTGAGAAAGGGAGGAAAGATAGAGAAGAGTATGAGAGATGGCAAAGAAGGTTAGAGTATTTGTATGAATTGAGGCGTTTGGGGATGAGTGTTGAGAAGGAGATTGAGGAAGCTCGTGGAAGTGTGAATGAGTGTCTGGAGAGGAATGGAAGGAAGATTATTGCACAGGCTAGGGTTGAAGTGAAAGAGAAGGATGAGAAATGTAGCAAATTTTTCTTTAAAAAGGCATTCAGTAAAAAAACTGAGATGATGAGTGTTTTTACGAATGATGGGGTAGAGGTCTTTGGTAAGGATGAGGTGTTAGAGGAAGTGTGGAAGTTTTATTCTGATTTATTCACGGAGAAGGAGCGGGACGTGACTCTAGAGGAGGAATGTTTGGGATATGTGGATAAGCGTTTGGATGAAATTGATGGGTTCTTTATGGAAGAGGATGTGAGGAAGAGTGAGGTGGAGGATGCTGTGAATGGGATGAAGAAAGGAAAGGTGGCAGGGAGTGATGGATTGCCTGTGGAATTTTATCTTGTGTTTTGGGATATGTTAGGGGATTATGTATGGGAGGTGTGTAAGGAAGTACTTAGGAGAGGGAAGTTATCTAAAAGTATGAGTGAGAGTGTGACTGTGTTATTGTTTAAAAAAGGGGATAAGAGGGATCTTAAAAATTGGAGGCCTATAGCGCTCTTGAATTGTGATTACAAAATTATTGCTAAAGTTATTGCGAATAGGTTAAAGGATGTGATTGATTGTATGGTAGGTGAGGAGCAAATGTGTGCAGTGCCTGACCGTAGGATTTCTGAATGTCTGTTAGGTCTGAGGGATGTATTGTGGGACTGTAAAACTAGGAAGCAAGGTGTGGCTGTTGTTACGGTGGATTTTGAAAAAGCGTATGATAGGGTGGTGCATGATTTATTGTTTAGGGTTTTGAGGAGGATGAATGTGCCGGACAGAATGGTGAAGTGGATTGAATGTTTGTATAGGGACATTTATAGTAAGATTCAGGTCAATGGTTTTCTGAGTAGGGAGGTGAGTATAAAATCTGGAGTGCGGCAGGGGTGTCCCCTGTCGCCAATTCTTTTTATTTGTATGATTGAGCCTTTGTTGGGGATGATTAGGAGAGATAAGGTGATGCGGGGTATAGAAATACCTGGTAGTCATGGGAAGGATATGCGAGTGATTGGTTACATGGATGATGTTACTGTTGTATGTAAGTCAATGGCAGGGGTAAGGCGTGCTAAGTTATTGATTGAGTGTTTCTGTTTAATGAGTGGGTTTAAGCTTAATGTTGGGAAGAGTGGTTGTAAATTTTTTGAGGGGTGGGGAGAGAGTGGGTTGTGCGAGTGGCCTGTGAGAGAGGGTGGTGTGGAAGTGCTTGGGGTGGTGTTTGATAATGATTTGTATGGGAAAGAAAGTTGGGAGAGGGTTTTGGGGAGGGTGGGGAATAAAATAAACTTCTGGTCTTTAAGGACTTTATCGATTGAGGGAAGGATTCTGGTTATTAAAGCTGTTATAATTCCTATTTTGCTTTATGTTAATTATGTGTTTCCTCCACCGGATAGGTGTCTGGCAAGAATTATCAGGCAGATCTTTGTTTTCTTATGGAATTCAAGGATGGAGAAATTGAGTCGTGGGAAGGTGGTGAAAAGCAGAATGCATGGTGGGAAAGGAATGATGAATGTGGAAGTGTTCCTGGCTGTGAAGTATGTCAGTTTTTGTCTCGCTGTAAGTAAGAAGGAATGTGTGTTTGGGTGCATGGTAAGGTATTTGGCTGGTAATGTGTTGTTGAAATATAAGCTAATGGAAAGGGACTTAAGGGTACCTGTAAGTTTTGAGGTTCCTTGGTTCTATCAGAGAATAGGGCGGTGTGTCAGGAAAAATAATCTGGAATGTGTGACTGAATGGAATGATAGTAAGAAGGTGATGAAAGTGTTGGAGCAGAGAGAAACAGTGGAATGTGTGGGAGGTCTGTCTGAGAAGGATTGTAAGGTAGTGTGGAAAAATGTCAGTCACAAGGAACTGACAAATAAACAAAAGGACTTGTCTTGGATGTTAGCTCATGGGTGTCTGCCAACAAGGGAATTTCAGAGGAGAAGGAGATTGGTAGACAGTGAAGTGTGTCCCAGGGATGGTTGCGGTGGATGTGAGAATTATGTACATGTGTTTTGGGAGTGTGGTTATGCGAAGTCTGTGTGGAGAAGAATGTCTGGTCTAATTAAAAATGTTACTGGAATTGAAATCTTATCCTTTAATATGATGATGTTTGGTTTGTGTGCAGTGGAGAGAGAGAAGGCAAGAGTGTTATGGTTCATAGTAAATTGTGTAAAAGAGGTTCTGTGGGATGTAAGGAATATTAGGATTTTCAATCAAACTGAAGTAAGTGTGAAGGAGTGTCTGGGCATGATCCGTGGTAAAATTTACCTTTACGTATTATGTGATAGGAAAAACTATGGTTCTGATGATGCAGAGGGGATCTGGAAACACAAAAAATGGAAGCACTGGTTATGAGTGTATTCTTATTTGTCTTTCTTTTTCTTTTCTTACAGATTATATCCTGATATGAAGGGACAGTTGGAGGGACAGAATCCGCTGCAATTTATTTTTTCTGAGGGAAAGTCATGAAGGGAAAGCTTTTTGTTATATGTACATGTAAAGACATGCTTCCTGTATATATTGTATATGTCAAATATGTGTTATTCATGTGTTTTCAGATGAATATGTAATTTTTTGAATGATTTACTTGGTTATGTATTGTATATTTCCTTTTCAATAAAAAAAAAAAAAAAAAAAAAATCTGTTCTTATCAGTTTAATATCTGATACGTCTATCTGGGGACCATATATTAAATGGATTTTTGAGAACGGGGGCCGATTTCGAAGCTTGCTTCCGTCGCCCTATGCATTGACCCGATATGGCAGTATCTTCGGGTACAGTGCACCACCCCCTTACAGGGTTAAAAAGAAAGATTCCTACTTTCATTGCTACCTGCTTGCTGGCTAGCCAGCTAGCCAGCCCTGTGGGCCTTGCTGCTGCTGCAGCCAATAAACAAAAGGTGGTGCTGCTGCTGCTTCTGCTGCTTCTGCTTCTGCTTGTGTCTGGCCCCTGTTGGAGCGTCCAGGCACAGGACTTCTGCTGCTGGGTGCTGAATGTTCCTAATTGACAAAATAAGATTAATGCTTATGAAGAAATATAAAATCTCATCCCTTCCCCAATATCGCGCCACACCCCTACCCCTTAATTCCCTGGTTGAACGTGATGGACATATGTCTTTTTTCGACCGTACTAACTATGTAACTATGTAACATAACATGGGGGGGGGGGGGGTCTCCTGGCTGTTCACACAGGTGTGTCATTGCTGTACATTGACCATGCATTGCTTCTGTGGTATTGCAAAGGCAAAGACAAATGCTTCCAGCCATCCATTGCACTAATGGATTGGTCATCAGCTGGCTGTCTATGTCCCGCATCAATATAGACCAAAGTACAGAGGGTTAGGCTATGCTATTGTGCACCTACCTGATGCATCAGAAGGTGCGAGGCCCTTGCTAAATTCTGTGCACAGACTTTGAGATCTATGCTTTAGACTGTATCTAAACCTGCTCCAACATGGACTGACATTCTGGCCTACTTTCAGCCGATGCGACTTGTCTGTCGCTGAACAGTCGCTTTTTATGTATTCAGCACCTATGTATAATGTTGTAAAAATGCTCTAGAAGCTAAAGTCGCAGAAATGTCACACATATTTGGCCTGCAACTTTCTGTGCGACAAATTCAGACAGGAAAAATCAGTATAAATCCTTAGAAAATTATCCCCCAGTGTCTCCATCTGCTGGCGGTATTGAATAAGCATTGCTGCACTGATGGGGTATGCATTAGACGAAAAAAAAGAAGAAAAAGAAGAATAATACGCCCAGAAAAGAGGCGAAAAGGAGAAAAACGTAAAAAAACGTGAAAAAAAAGTAAGAGGAAGAGAAGGGAAAAAAAGGTGGAAATGGGTTTAAAAGTGATTTCGGCGGAGAAATATATATATATATATATATATATATATATATATATATATATATATATATATGCGCACACACACACATAGATATAAACGTATTCTCCGTTGAGATATTGCAGCCGCTGCTGTGTCCAGGCCCAGGAGCCTTAGCACTGTGCTGTGATGTCACTCAATACCACTGACATCACTAGGTGTAAACAACATCTCTCCTTTGCTGTGTATGTGACTATGGAGCTGTTTGGTGATGTCGTCTATTACGGCCTTCATAGAAGCAACAGGAGATTGTTGCATCCATCTTGAACCCTCAGAACTACAGTGCTATGATGTCACTCACTTCCACAGGCCTTGCAGAGTGTAAACAACAACAACCCAGCTTTGTTGTGTATGTAACCAAAGGGATTTGTGATGTCACCTAGAACCTTCACAGCAGCGACAGCTTTATGAGGAGCATCAGCACTGCTCTGCC
Organism: Hyla sarda; assembly: GCF_029499605.1. Classification (NCBI taxonomy): domain Eukaryota; kingdom Metazoa; phylum Chordata; class Amphibia; order Anura; family Hylidae; genus Hyla; species Hyla sarda. The sequence goes on from NW_026610879.1 coordinate 19,633, forward strand.
TGAGCAGAACCATCACCGCCATAGGTTGTCAAATAACCCGGATTTAACCCACACAGGTAAGTCCAATGGGGTGCAGGCATGTCCTCTATGCTTACAGCTTCCCGTGGGTGTTGGTTTGATACCGTTTGGGGACAGCCAAGGAGGCATCTGCAGGCAACAAAGGTAGGTGTGTGCTTGTGTGTGTGTTTCCTATGCAGATCCTAAGCCCAGTGTCACATGCAAGTAGGAGGAGTAAGAAGGGTTCCTGGCAAATCCGGGTTATGGATTGCATTTAAAAAGGCCCCGTGGGAGTGCAATGGGCCCCTGTCTTGCTGCTTAGCAATAATGGTATGGGTTTAGGTTCTGCTGTGTGTACTGGTGGTTGACTGCCCCCCAGCCCAGAGTGTGCATGGAAAATTGTCTGGCAGCCTCCCTGACAGCAAGCAGTGATAGTGCCCATGAAGGGGACCTTGTTGGGCCCGCCCCTTTCACGGTTATCGCTTCTCGGCCTTTTGGCTAAGATCAAGTGTAGTATCTGTTCTTATCAGTTTAATATCTGATACGTCCCCTATCTGGGGACCATATATTAAATGGATTTTTGAGAACGGGGGCCGATTTCGAAGCTTGCTTCCGTCGCCCTATGCATTGACCCGATATGGCAGTATCTTCGGGTACAGTGCACCACCCCCTTACAGGGTTAAAAAGAAAGATTCCTACTTTCATTGCTACCTGCTTGCTGGCTAGCCAGCTAGCCAGCCCTGTGGGCCTTGCTGCTGCTGCAGCCAATAAACAAAAGGTGGTGCTGCTGCTGCTTCTGCTGCTTCTGCTTCTGCTTGTGTCTGGCCCCTGTTGGAGCGTCCAGGCACAGGACTTCTGCTGCTGCTGACTAAATGGCCTCCTTAATTGGATCATTTGAGTAGCCAGCACACCTGTGCAGGTAGGGCATGACATGATAGGCAGCTGCCTTGATAGCGGGTGGGTGCTGAATGTTCCTAATTGACAAAATAAGATTAATGCTTATGAAGAAATATAAAATCTCATCCCTTCCCCAATATCGCGCCACACCCCTACCCCTTAATTCCCTGGTTGAACGTGATGGACATATGTCTTTTTTCGACCGTACTAACTATGTAACTATGTAACATAACATGGGGGGGGGGGGGTCTCCTGGCTGTTCACACAGGTGTGTCATTGCTGTACATTGACCATGCATTGCTTCTGTGGTATTGCAAAGGCAAAGACAAATGCTTCCAGCCATCCATTGCACTAATGGATTGGTCATCAGCTGGCTGTCTATGTCCCGCATCAATATAGACCAAAGTACAGAGGGTTAGGCTATGCTATTGTGCACCTACCTGATGCATCAGAAGGTGCGAGGCCCTTGCTAAATTCTGTGCACAGACTTTGAGATCTATGCTTTAGACTGTATCTAAACCTGCTCCAACATGGACTGACATTCTGGCCTACTTTCAGCCGATGCGACTTGTCTGTCGCTGAACAGTCGCTTTTTATGTATTCAGCACCTATGTATAATGTTGTAAAAATGCTCTAGAAGCTAAAGTCGCAGAAATGTCACACATATTTGGCCTGCAACTTTCTGTGCGACAAATTCAGACAGGAAAAATCAGTATAAATCCTTAGAAAATTATCCCCCAGTGTCTCCATCTGCTGGCGGTATTGAATAAGCATTGCTGCACTGATGGGGTATGCATTAGACGAAAAAAAAGAAGAAAAAGAAGAATAATACGCCCAGAAAAGAGGCGAAAAGGAGAAAAACGTAAAAAAACGTGAAAAAAAAGTAAGAGGAAGAGAAGGGAAAAAAAGGTGGAAATGGGTTTAAAAGTGATTTCGGCGGAGAAATATATATATATATATATATATATATATATATATATATATATATATGCGCACACACACACATAGATATAAACGTATTCTCCGTTGAGATATTGCAGCCGCTGCTGTGTCCAGGCCCAGGAGCCTTAGCACTGTGCTGTGATGTCACTCAATACCACTGACATCACTAGGTGTAAACAACATCTCTCCTTTGCTGTGTATGTGACTATGGAGCTGTTTGGTGATGTCGTCTATTACGGCCTTCATAGAAGCAACAGGAGATTGTTGCATCCATCTTGAACCCTCAGAACTACAGTGCTATGATGTCACTCACTTCCACAGGCCTTGCAGAGTGTAAACAACAACAACCCAGCTTTGTTGTGTATGTAACCAAAGGGATTTGTGATGTCACCTAGAACCTTCACAGCAGCGACAGCTTTATGAGGAGCATCAGCACTGCTCTGCCTGAGCAGAACCATCACCGCCATAGGTTGTCAAATAACCCGGATTTAACCCACACAGGTAAGTCCAATGGGGTGCAGGCATGTCCTCTATGCTTACAGCTTCCCGTGGGTGTTGGTTTGATACCGTTTGGGGACAGCCAAGGAGGCATCTGCAGGCAACAAAGGTAGGTGTGTGCTTGTGTGTGTGTTTCCTATGCAGATCCTAAGCCCAGTGTCACATGCAAGTAGGAGGAGTAAGAAGGGTTCCTGGCAAATCCGGGTTATGGATTGCATTTAAAAAGGCCCCGTGGGAGTGCAATGGGCCCCTGTCTTGCTGCTTAGCAATAATGGTATGGGTTTAGGTTCTGCTGTGTGTACTGGTGGTTGACTGCCCCCCAGCCCAGAGTGTGCATGGAAAATTGTCTGGCAGCCTCCCTGACAGCAAGCAGTGATAGTGCCCATGAAGGGGACCTTGTTGGGCCCGCCCCTTTCACGGTTATCGCTTCTCGGCCTTTTGGCTAAGATCAAGTGTAGTATCTGTTCTTATCAGTTTAATATCTGATACGTCCCCTATCTGGGGACCATATATTAAATGGATTTTTGAGAACGGGGGCCGATTTCGAAGCTTGCTTCCGTCGCCCTATGCATTGACCCGATATGGCAGTATCTTCGGGTACAGTGCACCACCCCCTTACAGGGTTAAAAAGAAAGATTCCTACTTTCATTGCTACCTGCTTGCTGGCTAGCCAGCTAGCCAGCCCTGTGGGCCTTGCTGCTGCTGCAGCCAATAAACAAAAGGTGGTGCTGCTGCTGCTTCTTCTGCTTCTGCTTGTGTCTGGCCCCTGTTGGAGCGTCCAGGCACAGGACTTCTGCTGCTGCTGACTAAATGGCCTCCTTAATTGGATCATTTGAGTAGCCAGCACACCTGTGCAGGTAGGGCATGACATGATAGGCAGCTGCCTTGATAGCGGGTGGGTGCTGAATGTTCCTAATTGACAAAATAAGATTAATGCTTATGAAGAAATATAAAATCTCATCCCTTCCCCAATATCGCGCCACACCCCTACCCCTTAATTCCCTGGTTGAACGTGATGGACATATGTCTTTTTTCGACCGTACTAACTATGTAACTATGTAACATAACATGGGGGGGGGGGGGTCTCCTGGCTGTTCACACAGGTGTGTCATTGCTGTACATTGACCATGCATTGCTTCTGTGGTATTGCAAAGGCAAAGACAAATGCTTCCAGCCATCCATTGCACTAATGGATTGGTCATCAGCTGGCTGTCTATGTCCCGCATCAATATAGACCAAAGTACAGAGGGTTAGGCTATGCTATTGTGCACCTACCTGATGCATCAGAAGGTGCGAGGCCCTTGCTAAATTCTGTGCACAGACTTTGAGATCTATGCTTTAGACTGTATCTAAACCTGCTCCAACATGGACTGACATTCTGGCCTACTTTCAGCCGATGCGACTTGTCTGTCGCTGAACAGTCGCTTTTTATGTATTCAGCACCTATGTATAATGTTGTAAAAATGCTCTAGAAGCTAAAGTCGCAGAAATGTCACACATATTTGGCCTGCAACTTTCTGTGCGACAAATTCAGACAGGAAAAATCAGTATAAATCCTTAGAAAATTATCCCCCAGTGTCTCCATCTGCTGGCGGTATTGAATAAGCATTGCTGCACTGATGGGGTATGCATTAGACGAAAAAAAAGAAGAAAAAGAAGAATAATACGCCCAGAAAAGAGGCGAAAAGGAGAAAAACGTAAAAAAACGTGAAAAAAAAGTAAGAGGAAGAGAAGGGAAAAAAAGGTGGAAATGGGTTTAAAAGTGATTTCGGCGGAGAATATATATATATATATATATATATATATATATATATATATATATATATATGCGCACACACACACATAGATATAAACGTATTCTCCGTTGAGATATTGCAGCCGCTGCTGTGTCCAGGCCCAGGAGCCTTAGCACTGTGCTGTGATGTCACTCAATACCACTGACATCACTAGGTGTAAACAACATCTCTCCTTTGCTGTGTATGTGACTATGGAGCTGTTTGGTGATGTCGTCTATTACGGCCTTCATAGAAGCAACAGGAGATTGTTGCATCCATCTTGAACCCTCAGAACTACAGTGCTATGATGTCACTCACTTCCACAGGCCTTGCAGAGTGTAAACAACAACAACCCAGCTTTGTTGTGTATGTAACCAAAGGGATTTGTGATGTCACCTAGAACCTTCACAGCAGCGACAGCTTTATGAGGAGCATCAGCACTGCTCTGCCTGAGCAGAACCATCACCGCCATAGGTTGTCAAATAACCCGGATTTAACCCACACAGGTAAGTCCAATGGGGTGCAGGCATGTCCTCTATGCTTACAGCTTCCCGTGGGTGTTGGTTTGATACCGTTTGGGGACAGCCAAGGAGGCATCTGCAGGCAACAAAGGTAGGTGTGTGCTTGTGTGTGTGTTTCCTATGCAGATCCTAAGCCCAGTGTCACATGCAAGTAGGAGGAGTAAGAAGGGTTCCTGGCAAATCCGGGTTATGGATTGCATTTAAAAAGGCCCCGTGGGAGTGCAATGGGCCCCTGTCTTGCTGCTTAGCAATAATGGTATGGGTTTAGGTTCTGCTGTGTGTACTGGTGGTTGACTGCCCCCCAGCCCAGAGTGTGCATGGAAAATTGTCTGGCAGCCTCCCTGACAGCAAGCAGTGATAGTGCCCATGAAGGGGACCTTGTTGGGCCCGCCCCTTTCACGGTTATCGCTTCTCGGCCTTTTGGCTAAGATCAAGTGTAGTATCTGTTCTTATCAGTTTAATATCTGATACGTCCCCTATCTGGGGACCATATATTAAATGGATTTTTGAGAACGGGGGCCGATTTCGAAGCTTGCTTCCGTCGCCCTATGCATTGACCCGATATGGCAGTATCTTCGGGTACAGTGCACCACCCCCTTACAGGGTTAAAAAGAAAGATTCCTACTTTCATTGCTACCTGCTTGCTGGCTAGCCAGCTAGCCAGCCCTGTGGGCCTTGCTGCTGCTGCAGCCAATAAACAAAAGGTGGTGCTGCTGCTGCTTCTGCTGCTTCTGCTTCTGCTTGTGTCTGGCCCCTGTTGGAGCGTCCAGGCACAGGACTTCTGCTGCTGCTGACTAAATGGCCTCCTTAATTGGATCATTTGAGTAGCCAGCACACCTGTGCAGGTAGGGCATGACATGATAGGCAGCTGCCTTGATAGCGGGTGGGTGCTGAATGTTCCTAATTGACAAAATAAGATTAATGCTTATGAAGAAATATAAAATCTCATCCCTTCCCCAATATCGCGCCACACCCCTACCCCTTAATTCCCTGGTTGAACGTGATGGACATATGTCTTTTTTCGACCGTACTAACTATGTAACTATGTAACATAACATGGGGGGGGGGGGGTCTCCTGGCTGTTCACACAGGTGTGTCATTGCTGTACATTGACCATGCATTGCTTCTGTGGTATTGCAAAGGCAAAGACAAATGCTTCCAGCCATCCATTGCACTAATGGATTGGTCATCAGCTGGCTGTCTATGTCCCGCATCAATATAGACCAAAGTACAGAGGGTTAGGCTATGCTATTGTGCACCTACCTGATGCATCAGAAGGTGCGAGGCCCTTGCTAAATTCTGTGCACAGACTTTGAGATCTATGCTTTAGACTGTATCTAAACCTGCTCCAACATGGACTGACATTCTGGCCTACTTTCAGCCGATGCGACTTGTCTGTCGCTGAACAGTCGCTTTTTATGTATTCAGCACCTATGTATAATGTTGTAAAAATGCTCTAGAAGCTAAAGTCGCAGAAATGTCACACATATTTGGCCTGCAACTTTCTGTGCGACAAATTCAGACAGGAAAAATCAGTATAAATCCTTAGAAAATTATCCCCCAGTGTCTCCATCTGCTGGCGGTATTGAATAAGCATTGCTGCACTGATGGGGTATGCATTAGACGAAAAAAAAGAAGAAAAAGAAGAATAATACGCCCAGAAAAGAGGCGAAAAGGAGAAAAACGTAAAAAAACGTGAAAAAAAAGTAAGAGGAAGAGAAGGGAAAAAAAGGTGGAAATGGGTTTAAAAGTGATTTCGGCGGAGAATATATATATATATATATATATATATATATATATATATATATATATGCGCACACACACACATAGATATAAACGTATTCTCCGTTGAGATATTGCAGCCGCTGCTGTGTCCAGGCCCAGGAGCCTTAGCACTGTGCTGTGATGTCACTCAATACCACTGACATCACTAGGTGTAAACAACATCTCTCCTTTGCTGTGTATGTGACTATGGAGCTGTTTGGTGATGTCGTCTATTACGGCCTTCATAGAAGCAACAGGAGATTGTTGCATCCATCTTGAACCCTCAGAACTACAGTGCTATGATGTCACTCACTTCCACAGGCCTTGCAGAGTGTAAACAACAACAACCCAGCTTTGTTGTGTATGTAACCAAAGGGATTTGTGATGTCACCTAGAACCTTCACAGCAGCGACAGCTTTATGAGGAGCATCAGCACTGCTCTGCCTGAGCAGAACCATCACCGCCATAGGTTGTCAAATAACCCGGATTTAACCCACACAGGTAAGTCCAATGGGGTGCAGGCATGTCCTCTATGCTTACAGCTTCCCGTGGGTGTTGGTTTGATACCGTTTGGGGACAGCCAAGGAGGCATCTGCAGGCAACAAAGGTAGGTGTGTGCTTGTGTGTGTGTTTCCTATGCAGATCCTAAGCCCAGTGTCACATGCAAGTAGGAGGAGTAAGAAGGGTTCCTGGCAAATCCGGGTTATGGATTGCATTTAAAAAGGCCCCGTGGGAGTGCAATGGGCCCCTGTCTTGCTGCTTAGCAATAATGGTATGGGTTTAGGTTCTGCTGTGTGTACTGGTGGTTGACTGCCCCCCAGCCCAGAGTGTGCATGGAAAATTGTCTGGCAGCCTCCCTGACAGCAAGCAGTGATAGTGCCCATGAAGGGGACCTTGTTGGGCCCGCCCCTTTCACGGTTATCGCTTCTCGGCCTTTTGGCTAAGATCAAGTGTAATCTGTTCTTATCAGTTTAATATCTGATACGTCCCCTATCTGGGGACCATATATTAAATGGATTTTTGAGAACGGGGGCCGATTTCGAAGCTTGCTTCCGTCGCCCTATGCATTGACCCGATATGGCAGTATCTTCGGGTACAGTGCACCACCCCCTTACAGGGTTAAAAAGAAAGATTCCTACTTTCATTGCTACCTGCTTGCTGGCTAGCCAGCTAGCCAGCCCTGTGGGCCTTGCTGCTGCTGCAGCCAATAAACAAAAGGTGGTGCTGCTGCTGCTTCTGCTGCTTCTGCTTCTGCTTGTGTCTGGCCCCTGTTGGAGCGTCCAGGCACAGGACTTCTGCTGCTGCTGACTAAATGGCCTCCTTAATTGGATCATTTGAGTAGCCAGCACACCTGTGCAGGTAGGGCATGACATGATAGGCAGCTGCCTTGATAGCGGGTGGGTGCTGAATGTTCCTAATTGACAAAATAAGATTAATGCTTATGAAGAAATATAAAATCTCATCCCTTCCCCAATATCGCGCCACACCCCTACCCCTTAATTCCCTGGTTGAACGTGATGGACATATGTCTTTTTTCGACCGTACTAACTATGTAACTATGTAACATAACATGGGGGGGGGGGGGTCTCCTGGCTGTTCACACAGGTGTGTCATTGCTGTACATTGACCATGCATTGCTTCTGTGGTATTGCAAAGGCAAAGACAAATGCTTCCAGCCATCCATTGCACTAATGGATTGGTCATCAGCTGGCTGTCTATGTCCCGCATCAATATAGACCAAAGTACAGAGGGTTAGGCTATGCTATTGTGCACCTACCTGATGCATCAGAAGGTGCGAGGCCCTTGCTAAATTCTGTGCACAGACTTTGAGATCTATGCTTTAGACTGTATCTAAACCTGCTCCAACATGGACTGACATTCTGGCCTACTTTCAGCCGATGCGACTTGTCTGTCGCTGAACAGTCGCTTTTTATGTATTCAGCACCTATGTATAATGTTGTCAAAATGCTCTAGAAGCTAAAGTCGCAGAAATGTCACACATATTTGGCCTGCAACTTTCTGTGCGACAAATTCAGACAGGAAAAATCAGTATAAATCCTTAGAAAATTATCCCCCAGTGTCTCCATCTGCTGGCGGTATTGAATAAGCATTGCTGCACTGATGGGGTATGCATTAGACGAAAAAAAAAGAAGAAAAGAAGAATAATACGCCCAGAAAAGAGGCGAAAAGGAGAAAAACGTAAAAAAACGTGAAAAAAAAGTAAGAGGAAGAGAAGGGAAAAAAAGGTGGAAATGGGTTTTAAAAGTGATTTCGGCGGAGAAATATATATATATATATATATATATATATATATATATATATATATATGCGCACACACACACATAGATATAAACGTATTCTCCGTTGAGATATTGCAGCCGCTGCTGTGTCCAGGCCCAGGAGCCTTAGCACTGTGCTGTGTGATGTCACTCAATACCACTGACATCACTAGGTGTAAACAACATCTCTCCTTTGCTGTGTATGTGACTATGGAGCTGTTTGGTGATGTCGTCTATTACGGCCTTCATAGAAGCAACAGGATATTGTTGCATCCATCTTGAACCCTCAGAACTACAGTGCTATGATGTCACTCACTTCCACAGGCCTTGCAGAGTGTAAACAACAACAACCCAGCTTTGTTGTGTATGTAACCAAAGGGATTTGTGATGTCACCTAGAACCTTCACAGCAGCGACAGCTTTATGAGGAGCATCAGCACTGCTCTGCCTGAGCAGAACCATCACCGCCATAGGTTGTCAATAACCCGGATTTAACCCACACAGGTAAGTCCAATGGGGTGCAGGCATGTCCTCTATGCTTACAGCTTCCCGTGGGTGTTGGTTTGATACCGTTTGGGGACAGCCAAGGAGGCATCTGCAGGCAACAAAGGTAGGTGTGTGCTTGTGTGTGTGTTTCCTATGCAGATCCTAAGCCCAGTGTCACATGCAAGTAGGAGGAGTAAGAAGGGTTCCTGGCAAATCCGGGTTATGGATTGCATTTAAAAAGGCCCCGTGGGAGTGCAATGGGCCCCTGTCTTGCTGCTTAGCAATAATGGTATGGGTTTAGGTTCTGCTGTGTGTACTGGTGGTTGACTGCCCCCCAGCCCAGAGTGTGCATGGAAAATTGTCTGGCAGCCTCCCTGACAGCAAGCAGTGATAGTGCCCATGAAGGGGACCTTGTTGGGCCCGCCCCTTTCACGGTTATCGCTTCTCGGCTTTTGGCTAAGATCAAGTGTAGTATCTGTTCTTATCAGTTTAATATCTGATACGTCCCCTATCTGGGGACCATATATTAAATGGATTTTTTGAGAACGGGGGCCGATTTCGAAGCTTGCTTCCGTCGCCCTATGCATTGACCCGATATGGCAGTATCTTCGGGTACAGTGCACCACCCCCTTACAGGGTTAAAAGAAAGATTCCTACTTTCATTGCTACCTGCTTGCTGGCTAGCCAGCTAGCCAGCCCTGTGGGCCTTGCTGCTGCTGCAGCCAATAAACAAAAGGTGGTGCTGCTGCTGCTTCTGCTTCTGCTTGTGTCTGGCCCCTGTTGGAGCGTCCAGGCACAGGACTTCTGCTGCTGCTGACTAAATGGCCTCCTTAATTGGATCATTTGAGTAGCCAGCACACCTGTGCAGGTAGGGCATGACATGATAGGCAGCTGCCTTGATAGCGGGTGGGTGCTGAATGTTCCTAATTGACAAAATAAGATTAATGCTTATGAAGAAATATAAAATCTCATCCTTCCCCAATATCGCGCCACACCCCTACCCCTTAATTCCCTGGTTGAACGTGATGGACATATGTCTTTTTTCGACCGTACTAACTATGTAACTATGTAACATAACATGGGGGGGGGGGGTCTCCTGGCTGTTCACACAGGTGTGTCATTGCTGTACATTGACCATGCATTGCTTCTGTGGTATTGCAAAGGCAAAGACAAATGCTTCCAGCCATCCATTGCACTAATGGATTGGTCATCAGCTGGCTGTCTATGTCCCGCATCAATATAGACCAAAGTACAGAGGGTTAGGCTATGCTATTGTGCACCTACCTGATGCATCAGAAGGTGCGAGGCCCTTGCTAAATTCTGTGCACAGACTTTGAGATCTATGCTTTAGACTGTATCTAAACCTGCTCCAACATGGACTGACATTCTGGCCTACTTTCAGCCGATGCGACTTGTCTGTTCGCTGAACAGTCGCTTTTTATGTATTCAGCACCTATGTATAATGTTGTAAAAATGCTCTAGAAGCTAAAGTCGCAGAAATGTCACACATATTTGGCCTGCAACTTTCTGTGCGACAAATTCAGACAGGAAAAATCAGTATAAATCCTTAGAAAATTATCCCCCAGTGTCTCCATCTGCTGGCGGTATTGAATAAGCATTGCTGCACTGATGGGGTATGCATTAGACGAAAAAAAAGAAGAAAAAGAAGAATAATACGCCCAGAAAAGAGGCGAAAAGGAGAAAAACGTAAAAAAACGTGAAAAAAAAGTAAGAGGAAGAGAAGGGAAAAAAAGGTGGAAATGGGTTTAAAAGTGATTTCGGCGGAGAAATATATATATATATATATATATATATATATATATATATATATATATATGCGCACACACACACATAGATATAAACGTATTCTCCGTTGAGATATTGCAGCCGCTGCTGTGTCCAGGCCCAGGAGCCTTAGCACTGTGCTGTGATGTCACTCAATACCACTGACATCACTAGGTGTAAACAACATCTCTCCTTTGCTGTGTATGTGACTATGGAGCTGTTTGGTGATGTCGTCTATTACGGCCTTCATAGAAGCAGCAGGAGATTGTTGCATCCATCTTGAACCCTCAGAACTACAGTGCTATGATGTCACTCACTTCCACAGGCCTTGCAGAGTGTAAACAACAACAACCCAGCTTTGTTGTGTATGTAACCAAAGGGATTTGTGATGTCACCTAGAACCTTCACAGCAGCGACAGCTTTATGAGGAGCATCAGCACTGCTCTGCCTGAGCAGAACCATCACCGCCATAGGTTGTCAAATAACCCGGATTTAACCCACACAGGTAAGTCCAATGGGGTGCAGGCATGTCCTCTATGCTTACAGCTTCCCGTGGGTGTTGGTTTGATACCGTTTGGGGACAGCCAAGGAGGCATCTGCAGGCAACAAAGGTAGGTGTGTGCTTGTGTGTGTGTTTCCTATGCAGATCCTAAGCCCAGTGTCACATGCAAGTAGGAGGAGTAAGAAGGGTTCCTGGCAAATCCGGGTTATGGATTGCATTTAAAAAGGCCCCGTGGGAGTGCAATGGGCCCCTGTCTTGCTGCTTAGCAATAATGGTATGGGTTTAGGTTCTGCTGTGTGTACTGGTGGTTGACTGCCCCCCAGCCCAGAGTGTGCATGGAAAATTGTCTGGCAGCCTCCCTGACAGCAAGCAGTGATAGTGCCCATGAAGGGGACCTTGTTGGGCCCGCCCCTTTCACGGTTATCGCTTCTCGGCCTTTTGGCTAAGATCAAGTGTAGTATCTGTTCTTATCAGTTTAATATCTGATACGTCCCCTATCTGGGGACCATATATTAAATGGATTTTTGAGAACGGGGGCCGATTTCGAAGCTTGCTTCCGTCGCCCTATGCATTGACCCGATATGGCAGTATCTTCGGGTACAGTGCACCACCCCCTTACAGGGTTAAAAAGAAAGATTCCTACTTTCATTGCTACCTGCTTGCTGGCTAGCCAGCTAGCCAGCCCTGTGGGCCTTGCTGCTGCTGCAGCCAATAAACAAAAGGTGGTGCTGCTGCTGCTTCTGCTGCTTCTGCTTCTGCTTGTGTCTGGCCCCTGTTGGAGCGTCCAGGCACAGGACTTCTGCTGCTGCTGACTAAATGGCCTCCTTAATTGGATCATTTGAGTAGCCAGCACACCTGTGCAGGTAGGGCATGACATGATAGGCAGCTGCCTTGATAGCGGGTGGGTGCTGAATGTTCCTAATTGACAAAATAAGATTAATGCTTATGAAGAAATATAAAATCTCATCCCTTCCCCAATATCGCGCCACACCCCTACCCCTTAATTCCCTGGTTGAACGTGATGGACATATGTCTTTTTTCGACCGTACTAACTATGTAACTATGTAACATAACATGGGGGGGGGGGGTCTCCTGGCTGTTCACACAGGTGTGTCATTGCTGTACATTGACCATGCATTGCTTCTGTGGTATTGCAAAGGCAAAGACAAATGCTTCCAGCCATCCATTGCACTAATGGATTGGTCATCAGCTGGCTGTCTATGTCCCGCATCAATATAGACCAAAGTACAGAGGGTTAGGCTATGCTATTGTGCACCTACCTGATGCATCAGAAGGTGCGAGGCCCTTGCTAAATTCTGTGCACAGACTTTGAGATCTATGCTTTAGACTGTATCTAAACCTGCTCCAACATGGACTGACATTCTGGCCTACTTTCAGCCGATGCGACTTGTCTGTCGCTGAACAGTCGCTTTTTATGTATTCAGCACCTATGTATAATGTTGTAAAAATGCTCTAGAAGCTAAAGTCGCAGAAATGTCACACATATTTGGCCTGCAACTTTCTGTGCGACAAATTCAGACAGGAAAAATCAGTATAAATCCTTAGAAAATTATCCCCCAGTGTCTCCATCTGCTGGCGGTATTGAATAAGCATTGCTGCACTGATGGGGTATGCATTAGACGAAAAAAAAGAAGAAAAAGAAGAATAATACGCCCAGAAAAGAGGCGAAAAGGAGAAAAACGTAAAAAAACGTGAAAAAAAAGTAAGAGGAAGAGAAGGGAAAAAAAGGTGGAAATGGGTTTAAAAGTGATTTCGGCGGAGAAATATATATATATATATATATATATATATATATATATATATATATATATATGCGCACACACACACATAGATATAAACGTATTCTCCGTTGAGATATTGCAGCCGCTGCTGTGTCCAGGCCCAGGAGCCTTAGCACTGTGCTGTGATGTCACTCAATACCACTGACATCACTAGGTGTAAACAACATCTCTCCTTTGCTGTGTATGTGACTATGGAGCTGTTTGGTGATGTCGTCTATTACGGCCTTCATAGAAGCAACAGGATATTGTTGCATCCATCTTGAACCCTCAGAACTACAGTGCTATGATGTCACTCACTTCCACAGGCCTTGCAGAGTGTAAACAACAACAACCCAGCTTTGTTGTGTATGTAACCAAAGGGATTTGTGATGTCACCTAGAACCTTCACAGCAGCGACAGCTTTATGAGGAGCATCAGCACTGCTCTGCCTGAGCAGAACCATCACCGCCATAGGTTGTCAAATAACCCGGATTTAACCCACACAGGTAAGTCCAATGGGGTGCAGGCATGTCCTCTATGCTTACAGCTTCCCGTGGGTGTTGGTTTGATACCGTTTGGGGACAGCCAAGGAGGCATCTGCAGGCAACAAAGGTAGGTGTGTGCTTGTGTGTGTGTTTCCTATGCAGATCCTAAGCCCAGTGTCACATGCAAGTAGGAGGAGTAAGAAGGGTTCCTGGCAAATCCGGGTTATGGATTGCATTTAAAAAGGCCCCGTGGGAGTGCAATGGGCCCCTGTCTTGCTGCTTAGCAATAATGGTATGGGTTTAGGTTCTGCTGTGTGTACTGGTGGTTGACTGCCCCCCAGCCCAGAGTGTGCATGGAAAATTGTCTGGCAGCCTCCCTGACAGCAAGCAGTGATAGTGCCCATGAAGGGGACCTTGTTGGGCCCGCCCCTTTCACGGTTATCGCTTCTCGGCCTTTTGGCTAAGATCAAGTGTAGTATCTGTTCTTATCAGTTTAATATCTGATACGTCCCCTATCTGGGGACCATATATTAAATGGATTTTTGAGAACGGGGGCCGATTTCGAAGCTTGCTTCCGTCGCCCTATGCATTGACCCGATATGGCAGTATCTTCGGGTACAGTGCACCACCCCCTTACAGGGTTAAAAAGAAAGATTCCTACTTTCATTGCTACCTGCTTGCTGGCTAGCCAGCTAGCCAGCCCTGTGGGCCTTGCTGCTGCTGCAGCCAATAAACAAAAGGTGGTGCTGCTGCTGCTTCTGCTGCTTCTGCTTCTGCTTGTGTCTGGCCCCTGTTGGAGCGTCCAGGCACAGGACTTCTGCTGCTGCTGACTAAATGGCCTCCTTAATTGGATCATTTGAGTAGCCAGCACACCTGTGCAGGTAGGGCATGACATGATAGGCAGCTGCCTTGATAGCGGGTGGGTGCTGAATGTTCCTAATTGACAAAATAAGATTAATGCTTATGAAGAAATATAAAATCTCATCCCTTCCCCAATATCGCGCCACACCCCTACCCCTTAATTCCCTGGTTGAACGTGATGGACATATGTCTTTTTTCGACCGTACTAACTATGTAACTATGTAACATAACATGGGGGGGGGGGGGTCTCCTGGCTGTTCACACAGGTGTGTCATTGCTGTACATTGACCATGCATTGCTTCTGTGGTATTGCAAAGGCAAAGACAAATGCTTCCAGCCATCCATTGCACTAATGGATTGGTCATCAGCTGGCTGTCTATGTCCCGCATCAATATAGACCAAAGTACAGAGGGTTAGGCTATGCTATTGTGCACCTACCTGATGCATCAGAAGGTGCGAGGCCCTTGCTAAATTCTGTGCACAGACTTTGAGATCTATGCTTTAGACTGTATCTAAACCTGCTCCAACATGGACTGACATTCTGGCCTACTTTCAGCCGATGCGACTTGTCTGTCGCTGAACAGTCGCTTTTTATGTATTCAGCACCTATGTATAATGTTGTAAAAATGCTCTAGAAGCTAAAGTCGCAGAAATGTCACACATATTTGGCCTGCAACTTTCTGTGCGACAAATTCAGACAGGAAAAATCAGTATAAATCCTTAGAAAATTATCCCCCAGTGTCTCCATCTGCTGGCGGTATTGAATAAGCATTGCTGCACTGATGGGGTATGCATTAGACGAAAAAAAAGAAGAAAAAGAAGAATAATACGCCCAGAAAAGAGGCGAAAAGGAGAAAAACGTAAAAAAACGTGAAAAAAAAGTAAGAGGAAGAGAAGGGAAAAAAAGGTGGAAATGGGTTTAAAAGTGATTTCGGCGGAGAAATATATATATATATATATATATATATATATATATATATATATATATGCGCACACACACACATAGATATAAACGTATTCTCCGTTGAGATATTGCAGCCGCTGCTGTGTCCAGGCCCAGGAGCCTTAGCACTGTGCTGTGATGTCACTCAATACCACTGACATCACTAGGTGTAAACAACATCTCTCCTTTGCTGTGTATGTGACTATGGAGCTGTTTGGTGATGTCGTCTATTACGGCCTTCATAGAAGCAACAGGAGATTGTTGCATCCATCTTGAACCCTCAGAACTACAGTGCTATGATGTCACTCACTTCCACAGGCCTTGCAGAGTGTAAACAACAACAACCCAGCTTTGTTGTGTATGTAACCAAAGGGATTTGTGATGTCACCTAGAACCTTCACAGCAGCGACAGCTTTATGAGGAGCATCAGCACTGCTCTGCCTGAGCAGAACCATCACCGCCATAGGTTGTCAAATAACCCGGATTTAACCCACACAGGTAAGTCCAATGGGGTGCAGGCATGTCCTCTATGCTTACAGCTTCCCGTGGGTGTTGGTTTGATACCGTTTGGGGACAGCCAAGGAGGCATCTGCAGGCAACAAAGGTAGGTGTGTGCTTGTGTGTGTGTTTCCTATGCAGATCCTAAGCCCAGTGTCACATGCAAGTAGGAGGAGTAAGAAGGGTTCCTGGCAAATCCGGGTTATGGATTGCATTTAAAAAGGCCCCGTGGGAGTGCAATGGGCCCCTGTCTTGCTGCTTAGCAATAATGGTATGGGTTTAGGTTCTGCTGTGTGTACTGGTGGTTGACTGCCCCCCAGCCCAGAGTGTGCATGGAAAATTGTCTGGCAGCCTCCCTGACAGCAAGCAGTGATAGTGCCCATGAAGGGGACCTTGTTGGGCCCGCCCCTTTCACGGTTATCGCTTCTCGGCCTTTTGGCTAAGATCAAGTGTAGTATCTGTTCTTATCAGTTTAATATCTGATACGTCCCCTATCTGGGGACCATATATTAAATGGATTTTTGAGAACGGGGGCCGATTTCGAAGCTTGCTTCCGTCGCCCTATGCATTGACCCGATATGGCAGTATCTTCGGGTACAGTGCACCACCCCCTTACAGGGTTAAAAAGAAAGATTCCTACTTTCATTGCTACCTGCTTGCTGGCTAGCCAGCTAGCCAGCCCTGTGGGCCTTGCTGCTGCTGCAGCCAATAAACAAAAGGTGGTGCTGCTGCTGCTTCTGCTGCTTCTGCTTCTGCTTGTGTCTGGCCCCTGTTGGAGCGTCCAGGCACAGGACTTCTGCTGCTGCTGACTAAATGGCCTCCTTAATTGGATCATTTGAGTAGCCAGCACACCTGTGCAGGTAGGGCATGACATGATAGGCAGCTGCCTTGATAGCGGGTGGGTGCTGAATGTTCCTAATTGACAAAATAAGATTAATGCTTATGAAGAAATATAAAATCTCATCCCTTCCCCAATATCGCGCCACACCCCTACCCCTTAATTCCCTGGTTGAACGTGATGGACATATGTCTTTTTTCGACCGTACTAACTATGTAACTATGTAACATAACATGGGGGGGGGGGGTCTCCTGGCTGTTCACACAGGTGTGTCATTGCTGTACATTGACCATGCATTGCTTCTGTGGTATTGCAAAGGCAAAGACAAATGCTTCCAGCCATCCATTGCACTAATGGATTGGTCATCAGCTGGCTGTCTATGTCCCGCATCAATATAGACCAAAGTACAGAGGGTTAGGCTATGCTATTGTGCACCTACCTGATGCATCAGAAGGTGCGAGGCCCTTGCTAAATTCTGTGCACAGACTTTGAGATCTATGCTTTAGACTGTATCTAAACCTGCTCCAACATGGACTGACATTCTGGCCTACTTTCAGCCGATGCGACTTGTCTGTCGCTGAACAGTCGCTTTTTATGTATTCAGCACCTATGTATAATGTTGTAAAAATGCTCTAGAAGCTAAAGTCGCAGAAATGTCACACATATTTGGCCTGCAACTTTCTGTGCGACAAATTCAGACAGGAAAAATCAGTATAAATCCTTAGAAAATTATCCCCCAGTGTCTCCATCTGCTGGCGGTATTGAATAAGCATTGCTGCACTGATGGGGTATGCATTAGACGAAAAAAAAGAAGAAAAAGAAGAATAATACGCCCAGAAAAGAGGCGAAAAGGAGAAAAACGTAAAAAAACGTGAAAAAAAAGTAAGAGGAAGAGAAGGGAAAAAAAGGTGGAAATGGGTTTAAAAGTGATTTCGGCGGAGAAATATATATATATATATATATATATATATATATATATATATATATATATATGCGCACACACACACATAGATATAAACGTATTCTCCGTTGAGATATTGCAGCCGCTGCTGTGTCCAGGCCCAGGAGCCTTAGCACTGTGCTGTGATGTCACTCAATACCACTGACATCACTAGGTGTAAACAACATCTCTCCTTTGCTGTGTATGTGACTATGGAGCTGTTTGGTGATGTCGTCTATTACGGCCTTCATAGAAGCAACAGGAGATTGTTGCATCCATCTTGAACCCTCAGAACTACAGTGCTATGATGTCACTCACTTCCACAGGCCTTGCAGAGTGTAAACAACAACAACCCAGCTTTGTTGTGTATGTAACCAAAGGGATTTGTGATGTCACCTAGAACCTTCACAGCAGCGACAGCTTTATGAGGAGCATCAGCACTGCTCTGCCTGAGCAGAACCATCACCGCCATAGGTTGTCAAATAACCCGGATTTAACCCACACAGGTAAGTCCAATGGGGTGCAGGCATGTCCTCTATGCTTACAGCTTCCCGTGGGTGTTGGTTTGATACCGTTTGGGGACAGCCAAGGAGGCATCTGCAGGCAACAAAGGTAGGTGTGTGCTTGTGTGTGTGTTTCCTATGCAGATCCTAAGCCCAGTGTCACATGCAAGTAGGAGGAGTAAGAAGGGTTCCTGGCAAATCCGGGTTATGGATTGCATTTAAAAAGGCCCCGTGGGAGTGCAATGGGCCCCTGTCTTGCTGCTTAGCAATAATGGTATGGGTTTAGGTTCTGCTGTGTGTACTGGTGGTTGACTGCCCCCCAGCCCAGAGTGTGCATGGAAAATTGTCTGGCAGCCTCCCTGACAGCAAGCAGTGATAGTGCCCATGAAGGGGACCTTGTTGGGCCCACCCCTTTCACGGTTATCGCTTCTCGGCCTTTTGGCTAAGATCAAGTGTAGTATCTGTTCTTATCAGTTTAATATCTGATACGTCCCCTATCTGGGGACCATATATTAAATGGATTTTTGAGAACGGGGGCCGATTTCGAAGCTTGCTTCCGTCGCCCTATGCATTGACCCGATATGGCAGTATCTTCGGGTACAGTGCACCACCCCCTTACAGGGTTAAAAAGAAAGATTCCTACTTTCATTGTTACCTGCTTGCTGGCTAGCCAGCTAGCCAGCCCTGTGGGCCTTGCTGCTGCTGCAGCCAATAAACAAAAGGTGGTGCTGCTGCTGCTTCTGCTGCTTCTGCTTCTGCTTGTGTCTGGCCCCTGTTGGAGCGTCCAGGCACAGGACTTCTGCTGCTGCTGACTAAATGGCCTCCTTAATTGGATCATTTGAGTAGCCAGCACACCTGTGCAGGTAGGGCATGACATGATAGGCAGCTGCCTTGATAGCGGGTGGGTGCTGAATGTTCCTAATTGACAAAATAAGATTAATGCTTATGAAGAAATATAAAATCTCATCCCTTCCCCAATATCGCGCCACACCCCTACCCCTTAATTCCCTGGTTGAACGTGATGGACATATGTCTTTTTTCGACCGTACTAACTATGTAACTATGTAACATAACATGGGGGGGGGGGGGTCTCCTGGCTGTTCACACAGGTGTGTCATTGCTGTACATTGACCATGCATTGCTTCTGTGGTATTGCAAAGGCAAAGACAAATGCTTCCAGCCATCCATTGCACTAATGGATTGGTCATCAGCTGGCTGTCTATGTCCCGCATCAATATAGACCAAAGTACAGAGGGTTAGGCTATGCTATTGTGCACCTACCTGATGCATCAGAAGGTGCGAGGCCCTTGCTAAATTCTGTGCACAGACTTTGAGATCTATGCTTTAGACTGTATCTAAACCTGCTCCAACATGGACTGACATTCTGGCCTACTTTCAGCCGATGCGACTTGTCTGTCGCTGAACAGTCGCTTTTTATGTATTCAGCACCTATGTATAATGTTGTAAAAATGCTCTAGAAGCTAAAGTCGCAGAAATGTCACACATATTTGGCCTGCAACTTTCTGTGCGACAAATTCAGACAGGAAAAATCAGTATAAATCCTTAGAAAATTATCCCCCAGTGTCTCCATCTGCTGGCGGTATTGAATAAGCATTGCTGCACTGATGGGGTATGCATTAGACGAAAAAAAAGAAGAAAAAGAAGAATAATACGCCCAGAAAAGAGGCGAAAAGGAGAAAAACGTAAAAAAACGTGAAAAAAAAGTAAGAGGAAGAGAAGGGAAAAAAAGGTGGAAATGGGTTTAAAAGTGATTTCGGCGGAGAAATATATATATATATATATATATATATATATATATATATGCGCACACACACACATAGATATAAACGTATTCTCCGTTGAGATATTGCAGCCGCTGCTGTGTCCAGGCCCAGGAGCCTTAGCACTGTGCTGTGATGTCACTCAATACCACTGACATCACTAGGTGTAAACAACATCTCTCCTTTGCTGTGTATGTGACTATGGAGCTGTTTGGTGATGTCGTCTATTACGGCCTTCATAGAAGCAACAGGAGATTGTTGCATCCATCTTGAACCCTCAGAACTACAGTGCTATGATGTCACTCACTTCCACAGGCCTTGCAGAGTGTAAACAACAACAACCCAGCTTTGTTGTGTATGTAACCAAAGGGATTTGTGATGTCACCTAGAACCTTCACAGCAGCGACAGCTTTATGAGGAGCATCAGCACTGCTCTGCCTGAGCAGAACCATCACCGCCATAGGTTGTCAAATAACCCGGATTTAACCCACACAGGTAAGTCCAATGGGGTGCAGGCATGTCCTCTATGCTTACAGCTTCCCGTGGGTGTTGGTTTGATACCGTTTGGGGACAGCCAAGGAGGCATCTGCAGGCAACAAAGGTAGGTGTGTGCTTGTGTGTGTGTTTCCTATGCAGATCCTAAGCCCAGTGTCACATGCAAGTAGGAGGAGTAAGAAGGGTTCCTGGCAAATCCGGGTTATGGATTGCATTTAAAAAGGCCCCGTGGGAGTGCAATGGGCCCCTGTCTTGCTGCTTAGCAATAATGGTATGGGTTTAGGTTCTGCTGTGTGTACTGGTGGTTGACTGCCCCCCAGCCCAGAGTGTGCATGGAAAATTGTCTGGCAGCCTCCCTGACAGCAAGCAGTGATAGTGCCCATGAAGGGGACCTTGTTGGGCCCGCCCCTTTCACGGTTATCGCTTCTCGGCCTTTTGGCTAAGATCAAGTGTAGTATCTGTTCTTATCAGTTTAATATCTGATACGTCCCCTATCTGGGGACCATATATTAAATGGATTTTTGAGAACGGGGGCCGATTTCGAAGCTTGCTTCCGTCGCCCTATGCATTGACCCGATATGGCAGTATCTTCGGGTACAGTGCACCACCCCCTTACAGGGTTAAAAAGAAAGATTCCTACTTTCATTGCTACCTGCTTGCTGGCTAGCC
This sequence comes from Hyla sarda, assembly GCF_029499605.1. Classification (NCBI taxonomy): domain Eukaryota; kingdom Metazoa; phylum Chordata; class Amphibia; order Anura; family Hylidae; genus Hyla; species Hyla sarda. The sequence goes on from NW_026610879.1 coordinate 40,872, forward strand.
AGCTAGCCAGCCCTGTGGGCCTTGCTGCTGCTGCAGCCAATAAACAAAAGGTGGTGCTGCTGCTGCTTCTGCTGCTTCTGCTTCTGCTTGTGTCTGGCCCCTGTTGGAGCGTCCAGGCACAGGACTTCTGCTGCTGCTGACTAAATGGCCTCCTTAATTGGATCATTTGAGTAGCCAGCACACCTGTGCAGGTAGGGCATGACATGATAGGCAGCTGCCTTGATAGCGGGTGGGTGCTGAATGTTCCTAATTGACAAAATAAGATTAATGCTTATGAAGAAATATAAAATCTCATCCCTTCCCCAATATCGCGCCACACCCCTACCCCTTAATTCCCTGGTTGAACGTGATGGACATATGTCTTTTTTCGACCGTACTAACTATGTAACTATGTAACATAACATGGGGGGGGGGGGGGTCTCCTGGCTGTTCACACAGGTGTGTCATTGCTGTACATTGACCATGCATTGCTTCTGTGGTATTGCAAAGGCAAAGACAAATGCTTCCAGCCATCCATTGCACTAATGGATTGGTCATCAGCTGGCTGTCTATGTCCCGCATCAATATAGACCAAAGTACAGAGGGTTAGGCTATGCTATTGTGCACCTACCTGATGCATCAGAAGGTGCGAGGCCCTTGCTAAATTCTGTGCACAGACTTTGAGATCTATGCTTTAGACTGTATCTAAACCTGCTCCAACATGGACTGACATTCTGGCCTACTTTCAGCCGATGCGACTTGTCTGTCGCTGAACAGTCGCTTTTTATGTATTCAGCACCTATGTATAATGTTGTAAAAATGCTCTAGAAGCTAAAGTCGCAGAAATGTCACACATATTTGGCCTGCAACTTTCTGTGCGACAAATTCAGACAGGAAAAATCAGTATAAATCCTTAGAAAATTATCCCCCAGTGTCTCCATCTGCTGGCGGTATTGAATAAGCATTGCTGCACTGATGGGGTATGCATTAGACGAAAAAAAAGAAGAAAAAGAAGAATAATACGCCCAGAAAAGAGGCGAAAAGGAGAAAAACGTAAAAAAACGTGAAAAAAAAGTAAGAGGAAGAGAAGGGAAAAAAAGGTGGAAATGGGTTTAAAAGTGATTTCGGCGGAGAAATATATATATATATATATATATATATATATATATATATATATGCGCACACACACACATAGATATAAACGTATTCTCCGTTGAGATATTGCAGCCGCTGCTGTGTCCAGGCCCAGGAGCCTTAGCACTGTGCTGTGATGTCACTCAATACCACTGACATCACTAGGTGTAAACAACATCTCTCCTTTGCTGTGTATGTGACTATGGAGCTGTTTGGTGATGTCGTCTATTACGGCCTTCATAGAAGCAACAGGAGATTGTTGCATCCATCTTGAACCCTCAGAACTACAGTGCTATGATGTCACTCACTTCCACAGGCCTTGCAGAGTGTAAACAACAACAACCCAGCTTTGTTGTGTATGTAACCAAAGGGATTTGTGATGTCACCTAGAACCTTCACAGCAGCGACAGCTTTATGAGGAGCATCAGCACTGCTCTGCCTGAGCAGAACCATCACCGCCATAGGTTGTCAAATAACCCGGATTTAACCCACACAGGTAAGTCCAATGGGGTGCAGGCATGTCCTCTATGCTTACAGCTTCCCGTGGGTGTTGGTTTGATACCGTTTGGGGACAGCCAAGGAGGCATCTGCAGGCAACAAAGGTAGGTGTGTGCTTGTGTGTGTGTTTCCTATGCAGATCCTAAGCCCAGTGTCACATGCAAGTAGGAGGAGTAAGAAGGGTTCCTGGCAAATCCGGGTTATGGATTGCATTTAAAAAGGCCCCGTGGGAGTGCAATGGGCCCCTGTCTTGCTGCTTAGCAATAATGGTATGGGTTTAGGTTCTGCTGTGTGTACTGGTGGTTGACTGCCCCCCAGCCCAGAGTGTGCATGGAAAATTGTCTGGCAGCCTCCCTGACAGCAAGCAGTGATAGTGCCCATGAAGGGGACCTTGTTGGGCCCGCCCCTTTCACGGTTATCGCTTCTCGGCCTTTTGGCTAAGATCAAGTGTAGTATCTGTTCTTATCAGTTTAATATCTGATACGTCCCCTATCTGGGGACCATATATTAAATGGATTTTTGAGAACGGGGGCCGATTTCGAAGCTTGCTTCCGTCGCCCTATGCATTGACCCGATATGGCAGTATCTTCGGGTACAGTGCACCACCCCCTTACAGGGTTAAAAAGAAAGATTCCTACTTTCATTGCTACCTGCTTGCTGGCTAGCCAGCTAGCCAGCCCTGTGGGCCTTGCTGCTGCTGCAGCCAATAAACAAAAGGTGGTGCTGCTGCTGCTTCTGCTGCTTCTGCTTCTGCTTGTGTCTGGCCCCTGTTGGAGCGTCCAGGCACAGGACTTCTGCTGCTGCTGACTAAATGGCCTCCTTAATTGGATCATTTGAGTAGCCAGCACACCTGTGCAGGTAGGGCATGACATGATAGGCAGCTGCCTTGATAGCGGGTGGGTGCTGAATGTTCCTAATTGACAAAATAAGATTAATGCTTATGAAGAAATATAAAATCTCATCCCTTCCCCAATATCGCGCCACACCCCTACCCCTTAATTCCCTGGTTGAACGTGATGGACATATGTCTTTTTTCGACCGTACTAACTATGTAACTATGTAACATAACATGGGGGGGGGGGGGGTCTCCTGGCTGTTCACACAGGTGTGTCATTGCTGTACATTGACCATGCATTGCTTCTGTGGTATTGCAAAGGCAAAGACAAATGCTTCCAGCCATCCATTGCACTAATGGATTGGTCATCAGCTGGCTGTCTATGTCCCGCATCAATATAGACCAAAGTACAGAGGGTTAGGCTATGCTATTGTGCACCTACCTGATGCATCAGAAGGTGCGAGGCCCTTGCTAAATTCTGTGCACAGACTTTGAGATCTATGCTTTAGACTGTATCTAAACCTGCTCCAACATGGACTGACATTCTGGCCTACTTTCAGCCGATGCGACTTGTCTGTCGCTGAACAGTCGCTTTTTATGTATTCAGCACCTATGTATAATGTTGTAAAAATGCTCTAGAAGCTAAAGTCGCAGAAATGTCACACATATTTGGCCTGCAACTTTCTGTGCGACAAATTCAGACAGGAAAAATCAGTATAAATCCTTAGAAAATTATCCCCCAGTGTCTCCATCTGCTGGCGGTATTGAATAAGCATTGCTGCACTGATGGGGTATGCATTAGACGAAAAAAAAGAAGAAAAAGAAGAATAATACGCCCAGAAAAGAGGCGAAAAGGAGAAAAACGTAAAAAAACGTGAAAAAAAAGTAAGAGGAAGAGAAGGGAAAAAAAGGTGGAAATGGGTTTAAAAGTGATTTCGGCGGAGAAATATATATATATATATATATATATATATATATATATATATATATATATATGCGCACACACACACATAGATATAAACGTATTCTCCGTTGAGATATTGCAGCCGCTGCTGTGTCCAGGCCCAGGAGCCTTAGCACTGTGCTGTGATGTCACTCAATACCACTGACATCACTAGGTGTAAACAACATCTCTCCTTTGCTGTGTATGTGACTATGGAGCTGTTTGGTGATGTCGTCTATTACGGCCTTCATAGAAGCAACAGGAGATTGTTGCATCCATCTTGAACCCTCAGAACTACAGTGCTATGATGTCACTCACTTCCACAGGCCTTGCAGAGTGTAAACAACAACAACCCAGCTTTGTTGTGTATGTAACCAAAGGGATTTGTGATGTCACCTAGAACCTTCACAGCAGCGACAGCTTTATGAGGAGCATCAGCACTGCTCTGCCTGAGCAGAACCATCACCGCCATAGGTTGTCAAATAACCCGGATTTAACCCACACAGGTAAGTCCAATGGGGTGCAGGCATGTCCTCTATGCTTACAGCTTCCCGTGGGTGTTGGTTTGATACCGTTTGGGGACAGCCAAGGAGGCATCTGCAGGCAACAAAGGTAGGTGTGTGCTTGTGTGTGTGTTTCCTATGCAGATCCTAAGCCCAGTGTCACATGCAAGTAGGAGGAGTAAGAAGGGTTCCTGGCAAATCCGGGTTATGGATTGCATTTAAAAAGGCCCCGTGGGAGTGCAATGGGCCCCTGTCTTGCTGCTTAGCAATAATGGTATGGGTTTAGGTTCTGCTGTGTGTACTGGTGGTTGACTGCCCCCCAGCCCAGAGTGTGCATGGAAAATTGTCTGGCAGCCTCCCTGACAGCAAGCAGTGATAGTGCCCATGAAGGGGACCTTGTTGGGCCCGCCCCTTTCACGGTTATCGCTTCTCGGCCTTTTGGCTAAGATCAAGTGTAGTATCTGTTCTTATCAGTTTAATATCTGATACGTCCCCTATCTGGGGACCATATATTAAATGGATTTTTGAGAACGGGGGCCGATTTCGAAGCTTGCTTCCGTCGCCCTATGCATTGACCCGATATGGCAGTATCTTCGGGTACAGTGCACCACCCCCTTACAGGGTTAAAAAGAAAGATTCCTACTTTCATTGCTACCTGCTTGCTGGCTAGCCAGCTAGCCAGCCCTGTGGGCCTTGCTGCTGCTGCAGCCAATAAACAAAAGGTGGTGCTGCTGCTGCTTCTGCTGCTTCTGCTTCTGCTTGTGTCTGGCCCCTGTTGGAGCGTCCAGGCACAGGACTTCTGCTGCTGCTGACTAAATGGCCTCCTTAATTGGATCATTTGAGTAGCCAGCACACCTGTGCAGGTAGGGCATGACATGATAGGCAGCTGCCTTGATAGCGGGTGGGTGCTGAATGTTCCTAATTGACAAAATAAGATTAATGCTTATGAAGAAATATAAAATCTCATCCCTTCCCCAATATCGCGCCACACCCCTACCCCTTAATTCCCTGGTTGAACGTGATGGACATATGTCTTTTTTCGACCGTACTAACTATGTAACTATGTAACATAACATGGGGGGGGGGGGGTCTCCTGGCTGTTCACACAGGTGTGTCATTGCTGTACATTGACCATGCATTGCTTCTGTGGTATTGCAAAGGCAAAGACAAATGCTTCCAGCCATCCATTGCACTAATGGATTGGTCATCAGCTGGCTGTCTATGTCCCGCATCAATATAGACCAAAGTACAGAGGGTTAGGCTATGCTATTGTGCACCTACCTGATGCATCAGAAGGTGCGAGGCCCTTGCTAAATTCTGTGCACAGACTTTGAGATCTATGCTTTAGACTGTATCTAAACCTGCTCCAACATGGACTGACATTCTGGCCTACTTTCAGCCGATGCGACTTGTCTGTCGCTGAACAGTCGCTTTTTATGTATTCAGCACCTATGTATAATGTTGTAAAAATGCTCTAGAAGCTAAAGTCGCAGAAATGTCACACATATTTGGCCTGCAACTTTCTGTGCGACAAATTCAGACAGGAAAAATCAGTATAAATCCTTAGAAAATTATCCCCCAGTGTCTCCATCTGCTGGCGGTATTGAATAAGCATTGCTGCACTGATGGGGTATGCATTAGACGAAAAAAAAGAAGAAAAAGAAGAATAATACGCCCAGAAAAGAGGCGAAAAGGAGAAAAACGTAAAAAAACGTGAAAAAAAAGTAAGAGGAAGAGAAGGGAAAAAAAGGTGGAAATGGGTTTAAAAGTGATTTCGGCGGAGAATATATATATATATATATATATATATATATATATATATATATATATATGCGCACACACACACATAGATATAAACGTATTCTCCGTTGAGATATTGCAGCCGCTGCTGTGTCCAGGCCCAGGAGCCTTAGCACTGTGCTGTGATGTCACTCAATACCACTGACATCACTAGGTGTAAACAACATCTCTCCTTTGCTGTGTATGTGACTATGGAGCTGTTTGGTGATGTCGTCTATTACGGCCTTCATAGAAGCAACAGGAGATTGTTGCATCCATCTTGAACCCTCAGAACTACAGTGCTATGATGTCACTCACTTCCACAGGCCTTGCAGAGTGTAAACAACAACAACCCAGCTTTGTTGTGTATGTAACCAAAGGGATTTGTGATGTCACCTAGAACCTTCACAGCAGCGACAGCTTTATGAGGAGCATCAGCACTGCTCTGCCTGAGCAGAACCATCACCGCCATAGGTTGTCAAATAACCCGGATTTAACCCACACAGGTAAGTCCAATGGGGTGCAGGCATGTCCTCTATGCTTACAGCTTCCCGTGGGTGTTGGTTTGATACCGTTTGGGGACAGCCAAGGAGGCATCTGCAGGCAACAAAGGTAGGTGTGTGCTTGTGTGTGTGTTTCCTATGCAGATCCTAAGCCCAGTGTCACATGCAAGTAGGAGGAGTAAGAAGGGTTCCTGGCAAATCCGGGTTATGGATTGCATTTAAAAAGGCCCCGTGGGAGTGCAATGGGCCCCTGTCTTGCTGCTTAGCAATAATGGTATGGGTTTAGGTTCTGCTGTGTGTACTGGTGGTTGACTGCCCCCCAGCCCAGAGTGTGCATGGAAAATTGTCTGGCAGCCTCCCTGACAGCAAGCAGTGATAGTGCCCATGAAGGGGACCTTGTTGGGCCCGCCCCTTTCACGGTTATCGCTTCTCGGCCTTTTGGCTAAGATCAAGTGTAGTATCTGTTCTTATCAGTTTAATATCTGATACGTCCCCTATCTGGGGACCATATATTAAATGGATTTTTGAGAACGGGGGCCGATTTCGAAGCTTGCTTCCGTCGCCCTATGCATTGACCCGATATGGCAGTATCTTCGGGTACAGTGCACCACCCCCTTACAGGGTTAAAAAGAAAGATTCCTACTTTCATTGCTACCTGCTTGCTGGCTAGCCAGCTAGCCAGCCCTGTGGGCCTTGCTGCTGCTGCAGCCAATAAACAAAAGGTGGTGCTGCTGCTGCTTCTGCTTCTGCTTGTGTCTGGCCCCTGTTGGAGCGTCCAGGCACAGGACTTCTGCTGCTGCTGACTAAATGGCCTCCTTAATTGGATCATTTGAGTAGCCAGCACACCTGTGCAGGTAGGGCATGACATGATAGGCAGCTGCCTTGATAGCGGGTGGGTGCTGAATGTTCCTAATTGACAAAATAAGATTAATGCTTATGAAGAAATATAAAATCTCATCCCTTCCCCAATATCGCGCCACACCCCTACCCCTTAATTCCCTGGTTGAACGTGATGGACATATGTCTTTTTTCGACCGTACTAACTATGTAACTATGTAACATAACATGGGGGGGGGGGGGGTCTCCTGGCTGTTCACACAGGTGTGTCATTGCTGTACATTGACCATGCATTGCTTCTGTGGTATTGCAAAGGCAAAGACAAATGCTTCCAGCCATCCATTGCACTAATGGATTGGTCATCAGCTGGCTGTCTATGTCCCGCATCAATATAGACCAAAGTACAGAGGGTTAGGCTATGCTATTGTGCACCTACCTGATGCATCAGAAGGTGCGAGGCCCTTGCTAAATTCTGTGCACAGACTTTGAGATCTATGCTTTAGACTGTATCTAAACCTGCTCCAACATGGACTGACATTCTGGCCTACTTTCAGCCGATGCGACTTGTCTGTCGCTGAACAGTCGCTTTTTATGTATTCAGCACCTATGTATAATGTTGTAAAAATGCTCTAGAAGCTAAAGTCGCAGAAATGTCACACATATTTGGCCTGCAACTTTCTGTGCGACAAATTCAGACAGGAAAAATCAGTATAAATCCTTAGAAAATTATCCCCCAGTGTCTCCATCTGCTGGCGGTATTGAATAAGCATTGCTGCACTGATGGGGTATGCATTAGACGAAAAAAAAGAAGAAAAAGAAGAATAATACGCCCAGAAAAGAGGCGAAAAGGAGAAAAACGTAAAAAAACGTGAAAAAAAAGTAAGAGGAAGAGAAGGGAAAAAAAGGTGGAAATGGGTTTAAAAGTGATTTCGGCGGAGAATATATATATATATATATATATATATATATATATATATATATATATATATGCGCACACACACACATAGATATAAACGTATTCTCCGTTGAGATATTGCAGCCGCTGCTGTGTCCAGGCCCAGGAGCCTTAGCACTGTGCTGTGATGTCACTCAATACCACTGACATCACTAGGTGTAAACAACATCTCTCCTTTGCTGTGTATGTGACTATGGAGCTGTTTGGTGATGTCGTCTATTACGGCCTTCATAGAAGCAACAGGAGATTGTTGCATCCATCTTGAACCCTCAGAACTACAGTGCTATGATGTCACTCACTTCCACAGGCCTTGCAGAGTGTAAACAACAACAACCCAGCTTTGTTGTGTATGTAACCAAAGGGATTTGTGATGTCACCTAGAACCTTCACAGCAGCGACAGCTTTATGAGGAGCATCAGCACTGCTCTGCCTGAGCAGAACCATCACCGCCATAGGTTGTCAAATAACCCGGATTTAACCCACACAGGTAAGTCCAATGGGGTGCAGGCATGTCCTCTATGCTTACAGCTTCCCGTGGGTGTTGGTTTGATACCGTTTGGGGACAGCCAAGGAGGCATCTGCAGGCAACAAAGGTAGGTGTGTGCTTGTGTGTGTGTTTCCTATGCAGATCCTAAGCCCAGTGTCACATGCAAGTAGGAGGAGTAAGAAGGGTTCCTGGCAAATCCGGGTTATGGATTGCATTTAAAAAGGCCCCGTGGGAGTGCAATGGGCCCCTGTCTTGCTGCTTAGCAATAATGGTATGGGTTTAGGTTCTGCTGTGTGTACTGGTGGTTGACTGCCCCCCAGCCCAGAGTGTGCATGGAAAATTGTCTGGCAGCCTCCCTGACAGCAAGCAGTGATAGTGCCCATGAAGGGGACCTTGTTGGGCCCGCCCCTTTCACGGTTATCGCTTCTCGGCCTTTTGGCTAAGATCAAGTGTAGTATCTGTTCTTATCAGTTTAATATCTGATACGTCCCCTATCTGGGGACCATATATTAAATGGATTTTTGAGAACGGGGGCCGATTTCGAAGCTTGCTTCCGTCGCCCTATGCATTGACCCGATATGGCAGTATCTTCGGGTACAGTGCACCACCCCCTTACAGGGTTAAAAAGAAAGATTCCTACTTTCATTGCTACCTGCTTGCTGGCTAGCCAGCTAGCCAGCCCTGTGGGCCTTGCTGCTGCTGCAGCCAATAAACAAAAGGTGGTGCTGCTGCTGCTTCTGCTGCTTCTGCTTCTGCTTGTGTCTGGCCCCTGTTGGAGCGTCCAGGCACAGGACTTCTGCTGCTGCTGACTAAATGGCCTCCTTAATTGGATCATTTGAGTAGCCAGCACACCTGTGCAGGTAGGGCATGACATGATAGGCAGCTGCCTTGATAGCGGGTGGGTGCTGAATGTTCCTAATTGACAAAATAAGATTAATGCTTATGAAGAAATATAAAATCTCATCCCTTCCCCAATATCGCGCCACACCCCTACCCCTTAATTCCCTGGTTGAACGTGATGGACATATGTCTTTTTTCGACCGTACTAACTATGTAACTATGTAACATAACATGGGGGGGGGGGGGGTCTCCTGGCTGTTCACACAGGTGTGTCATTGCTGTACATTGACCATGCATTGCTTCTGTGGTATTGCAAAGGCAAAGACAAATGCTTCCAGCCATCCATTGCACTAATGGATTGGTCATCAGCTGGCTGTCTATGTCCCGCATCAATATAGACCAAAGTACAGAGGGTTAGGCTATGCTATTGTGCACCTACCTGATGCATCAGAAGGTGCGAGGCCCTTGCTAAATTCTGTGCACAGACTTTGAGATCTATGCTTTAGACTGTATCTAAACCTGCTCCAACATGGACTGACATTCTGGCCTACTTTCAGCCGATGCGACTTGTCTGTCGCTGAACAGTCGCTTTTTATGTATTCAGCACCTATGTATAATGTTGTAAAAATGCTCTAGAAGCTAAAGTCGCAGAAATGTCACACATATTTGGCCTGCAACTTTCTGTGCGACAAATTCAGACAGGAAAAATCAGTATAAATCCTTAGAAAATTATCCCCCAGTGTCTCCATCTGCTGGCGGTATTGAATAAGCATTGCTGCACTGATGGGGTATGCATTAGACGAAAAAAAAGAAGAAAAAGAAGAATAATACGCCCAGAAAAGAGGCGAAAAGGAGAAAAACGTAAAAAAACGTGAAAAAAAAGTAAGAGGAAGAGAAGGGAAAAAAAGGTGGAAATGGGTTTAAAAGTGATTTCGGCGGAGAAATATATATATATATATATATATATATATATATATATATATATATATATGCGCACACACACACATAGATATAAACGTATTCTCCGTTGAGATATTGCAGCCGCTGCTGTGTCCAGGCCCAGGAGCCTTAGCACTGTGCTGTGATGTCACTCAATACCACTGACATCACTAGGTGTAAACAACATCTCTCCTTTGCTGTGTATGTGACTATGGAGCTGTTTGGTGATGTCGTCTATTACGGCCTTCATAGAAGCAACAGGAGATTGTTGCATCCATCTTGAACCCTCAGAACTACAGTGCTATGATGTCACTCACTTCCACAGGCCTTGCAGAGTGTAAACAACAACAACCCAGCTTTGTTGTGTATGTAACCAAAGGGATTTGTGATGTCACCTAGAACCTTCACAGCAGCGACAGCTTTATGAGGAGCATCAGCACTGCTCTGCCTGAGCAGAACCATCACCGCCATAGGTTGTCAAATAACCCGGATTTAACCCACACAGGTAAGTCCAATGGGGTGCAGGCATGTCCTCTATGCTTACAGCTTCCCGTGGGTGTTGGTTTGATACCGTTTGGGGACAGCCAAGGAGGCATCTGCAGGCAACAAAGGTAGGTGTGTGCTTGTGTGTGTGTTTCCTATGCAGATCCTAAGCCCAGTGTCACATGCAAGTAGGAGGAGTAAGAAGGGTTCCTGGCAAATCCGGGTTATGGATTGCATTTAAAAAGGCCCCGTGGGAGTGCAATGGGCCCCTGTCTTGCTGCTTAGCAATAATGGTATGGGTTTAGGTTCTGCTGTGTGTACTGGTGGTTGACTGCCCCCCAGCCCAGAGTGTGCATGGAAAATTGTCTGGCAGCCTCCCTGACAGCAAGCAGTGATAGTGCCCATGAAGGGGACCTTGTTGGGCCCGCCCCTTTCACGGTTATCGCTTCTCGGCCTTTTGGCTAAGATCAAGTGTAGTATCTGTTCTTATCAGTTTAATATCTGATACGTCCCCTATCTGGCGACCATATATTAAATGGATTTTTGAGAACGGGGGCCGATTTCGAAGCTTGCTTCCGTCGCCCTATGCATTGACCCGATATGGCAGTATCTTCGGGTACAGTGCACCACCCCCTTACAGGGTTAAAAAGAAAGATTCCTACTTTCATTGCTACCTGCTTGCTGGCTAGCCAGCTAGCCAGCCCTGTGGGCCTTGCTGCTGCTGCTGCTGCAGCCAAAAAACAAAAGGTGGTGCTGCTGCTGCTTCTGCTGCTTCTGCTTGTGTCTGGCCGCTGTTGGAGCGTCCAGGCACAGGACTTCTGCTGCTGCTGACTAAATGGCCTCCTTAATTGGATCATTTGAGTAGCCAGCACACCTGTGCAGGTAGGGCATGACATGATAGGCAGCTGCCTTGATAGCGGGTGGGTGCTGAATGTTCCTAATTGACAAAATAAGATTAATGCTTATGAAGAAATATAAAATCTCATCCCTTCCCCAATATCGCGCCACACCCCTACCCCTTAATTCCCTGGTTGAACTTGATGGACATATGTCTTTTTTCGACCGTACTAACTATGTAACTATGTAACATAACATGGGGGGGTCTCCTGGCTGTTCACACAGGTGTGTCATTGCTGTACATTGACCATGCATTGCTTCTGTGGTATTGCAAAGGCAAAGACAAATGCTTCCAGCCATCCATTGCACTAATGGATTGGTCATCAGCTGGCTGTCTATGTCCCGCATCAATATAGACCAAAGTACAGAGGGTTAGGCTATGCTATAGTGCACCTACCTGATGCATCAGAAGGTGCGAGGCCCTTGCTAAATTCTGTGCACAGACTTTGAGATCTATGCTTTAGACTGTATCTAAACCTGCTCCAACATGGACTGACATTCTGGCCTACTTTCAGCCGATGCGACTTGTCTGTCGCTGAACAGTCGCTTTTTATGTATTCAGCACCTATGTATAATGTTGTAAAAATGCTCTAGAAGCTAAAGTCGCAGAAATGTCACACATATTTGGCCTGCAACTTTCTGTGCGACAAATTCAGACAGGAAAAATCAGTATAAATCCTTAGAAAATTATCCCCCAGTGTCTCCATCTGCTGGCGGTATTGAATAAGCATTGCTGCACTGATGGGGTATGCATTAGACGAAAAAAAAGAAGAAAAAGAAGAATAATACGCCCAGAAAAGAGGCGAAAAGGAGAAAAACGTAAAAAAACGTGAAAAAAAAGTAAGAGGAAGAGAAGGGAAAAAAAGGTGGAAATGGGTTTAAAAGTGATTTCGGCGGAGAATATATATATATATATATATATATATATATATATATATATATATATGCGCACACACACACATAGATATAAACGTATTCTCCGTTGAGATATTGCAGCCGCTGCTGTGTCCAGGCCCAGGAGCCTTAGCACTGTGCTGTGATGTCACTCAATACCACTGACATCACTAGGTGTAAACAACATCTCTCCTTTGCTGTGTATGTGACTATGGAGCTGTTTGGTGATGTCGTCTATTACGGCCTTCATAGAAGCAACAGGAGATTGTTGCATCCATCTTGAACCCTCAGAACTACAGTGCTATGATGTCACTCACTTCCACAGGCCTTGCAGAGTGTAAACAACAACAACCCAGCTTTGTTGTGTATGTAACCATAGGGATTGTGATGTCACCTAGAACCTTCACAGCAGCGACAGCTTTATGAGGAGCATCAGCACTGCTCTGCCTGAGCAGAACCATCACCGCCATAGGTTGTCAAATAACCCGGATTTAACCCACACAGGTAAGTCCAATGGGGTGCAGGCATGTCCTCTATGCTTACAGCTTCCCGTGGGTGTTGGTTTGATACCGTTTGGGGACAGCCAAGGAGGCATCTGCAGGCAACAAAGGTAGGTGTGTGCTTGTGTGTGTGTTTCCTATGCAGATCCTAAGCCCAGTGTCACATGCAAGTAGGAGGAGTAAGAAGGGTTCCTGGCAAATCCGGGTTATGGATTGCATTTAAAAAGGCCCCGTGGGAGTGCAATGGGCCCCTGTCTTGCTGCTTAGCAATAATGGTATGGGTTTAGGTTCTGCTGTGTGTACTGGTGGTTGACTGCCCCCCAGCTTAGAGTGTGCATGGAAAATTGTCTGGCAGCCTCCCTGACAGCAAGCAGTGATAGTGCCCTTGAAGGGGACCTTGTTGGGCCCGCCCCTTTCACGGTTATCGCTTCTCGGCCTTTTGGCTAAGATCAAGTGTAGTATCTGTTCTTATCAGTTTAATATCTGATACGTCCCCTATCTGGGGACCATATATTAAATGGATTTTTGAGAACGGGGGCCGATTTCGAAGCTTGCTTCCGTCGCCCTATGCATTGACCCGATATGGCAGTATCTTCGGGTACAGTGCACCACCCCCTTACAGGGTTAAAAAGAAAGATTCCTACTTTCATTGCTACCTGCTTGCTGGCTAGCCAGCTAGCCAGCCCTGTGGGCCTTGCTGCTGCTGCTGCTGCAGCCAAAAAACAAAAGGTGGTGCTGCTGCTGCTTCTGCTGCTTCTGCTTGTGTCTGGCCGCAGTTGGAGCGTCCAGGCACAGGACTTCTGCTGCTGCTGACTAAATGGCCTCCTTAATTGGATCATTTGAGTAGCCAGCACACCTGTGCAGGTAGGGCATGACATGATAGGCAGCTGCCTTGATAGCGGGTGGGTGCTGAATGTTCCTAATTGACAAAATAAGATTAATGCTTATGAAGAAATATAAAATCTCATCCCTTCCCCAATATCGCGCCACACCCCTACCCCTTAATTCCCTGGTTGAACTTGATGGACATATGTCTTTTTTCGACCGTACTAACTATGTAACTATGTAACATAACATGGGGGGGGTCTCCTGGCTGTTCACACAGGTGTGTCATTGCTGTACATTGACCATGCATTGCTTCTGTGGTATTGCAAAGGCAAAGACAAATGCTTCCAGCCATCCATTGCACTAATGGATTGGTCATCAGCTGGCTGTCTATGTCCCGCATCAATATAGACCAAAGTACAGAGGGTTAGGCTATGCTATAGTGCACCTACCTGATGCATCAGAAGGTGCGAGGCCCTTGCTAAATTCTGTGCACAGACTTTGAGATCTATGCTTTAGACTGTATCTAAACCTGCTCCAACATGGACTGACATTCTGGCCTACTTTCAGCCGATGCGACTTGTCTGTCGCTGAACAGTCGCTTTTTATGTATTCAGCACCTATGTATAATGTTGTAAAAATGCTCTAGAAGCTAAAGTCGCAGAAATGTCACACATATTTGGCCTGCAACTTTCTGTGCGACAAATTCAGACAGGAAAAATCAGTATAAATCCTTAGAAAATTATCCCCCAGTGTCTCCATCTGCTGGCGGTATTGAATAAGCATTGCTGCACTGATGGGGTATGCATTAGACGAAAAAAAAGAAGAAAAAGAAGAATAATACGCCCAGAAAAGAGGCGAAAAGGAGAAAAACGTAAAAAAACGTGAAAAAAAAGTAAGAGGAAGAGAAGGGAAAAAAAGGTGGAAATGGGTTTAAAAGTGATTTCGGCGGAGAAATATATATATATATATATATATATATATATATATATATATACGCGCACACACACACATATATATAAACGTATTCTCCGTTGAGATATTGCAGCCGCTGCTGTGTCCAGGCCCAGGAGCCTTAGCACTGTGCTGTGATGTCACTCAATACCACTGACATCACTAGGTGTAAACAACATCTCTCCTTTGCTGTGTATGTGACTATGGAGCTGTTTGGTGATGTCGTCTATTATGGCCTTCATAGAAGCAACAGGAGATTGTTGCATCCATCTAGAACCCTCAGAACTACAGTGCTATGATGTCACTCACTTCCACAGGCCTTGCAGAGTGTAAACAACAACAACCCAGCTTTGTTGTGTATGTAACCATAGGGATTGTGATGTCACCTAGAACCTTCACAGCAGCGACAGCTTTATGAGGAGCATCAGCACTGCTCTGCCTGAGCAGAACCATCACCGCCATAGGTTGTCAAATAACCCGGATTTAACCCACACAGGTAAGTCCAATGGGGTGCAGGCATGTCCTCTATGCTTACAGCTTCCCGTGGGTGTTGGTTTGATACCGTTTGGGGACAGCCAAGGAGGCATCTGCAGGCAACAAAGGTAGGTGTGTGCTTGTGTGTGTGTTTCCTATGCAGATCCTAAGCCCAGTGTCACATGCAAGTAGGAGGAGTAAGAAGGGTTCCTGGCAAATCCGGGTTATGGATTGCATTTAAAAAGGCCCCGTGGGAGTGCAATGGGCCCCTGTCTTGCTGCTTAGCAATAATGGTATGGGTTTAGGTTCTGCTGTGTGTACTGGTGGTTGACTGCCCCCCAGCCCAGAGTGTGCATGGAAAATTGTCTGGCAGCCTCCCTGACAGCAAGCAGTGATAGTGCCCATGAAGGGGACCTTGTTGGGCCCGCCCCTTTCACGGTTATCGCTTCTCGGCCTTTTGGCTAAGATCAAGTGTAGTATCTGTTCTTATCAGTTTAATATCTGATACGTCCCCTATCTGGGGACCATATATTAAATGGATTTTTGAGAACGGGGGCCGATTTCGAAGCTTGCTTCCGTCGCCCTATGCATTGACCCGATATGGCAGTATCTTCGGGTACAGTGCACCACCCCCTTACAGGGTTAAAAAGAAAGATTCCTACTTTCATTGCTACCTGCTTGCTGGCTAGCCAGCTAGCCAGCCCTGTGGGCCTTGCTGCTGCTGCTGCTGCTGCAGCCAAAAAACAAAAGGTGGTGCTGCTGCTGCTTCTGCTGCTTCTGCTTGTGTCTGGCCGCTGTTGGAGCGTCCAGGCACAGGACTTCTGCTGCTGCTGACTAAATGGCCTCCTTAATTGGATCATTTGAGTAGCCAGCACACCTGTGCAGGTAGGGCATGACATGATAGGCAGCTGCCTTGATAGCGGGTGGGTGCTGAATGTTCCTAATTGACAAAATAAGATTAATGCTTATGAAGAAATATAAAATCTCATCCCTTCCCCAATATCGCGCCACACCCCTACCCCTTAATTCCCTGGTTGAACTTGATGGACATATGTCTTTTTTCGACCGTACTAACTATGTAACTATGTAACATAACATGGGGGGGTCTCCTGGCTGTTCACACAGGTGTGTCATTGCTGTACATTGACCATGCATTGCTTCTGTGGTATTGCAAAGGCAAAGACAAATGCTTCCAGCCATCCATTGCACTAATGGATTGGTCATCAGCTGGCTGTCTATGTCCCGCATCAATATAGACCAAAGTACAGAGGGTTAGGCTATGCTATAGTGCACCTACCTGATGCATCAGAAGGTGCGAGGCCCTTGCTAAATTCTGTGCACAGACTTTGAGATCTATGCTTTAGACTGTATCTAAACCTGCTCCAACATGGACTGACATTCTGGCCTACTTTCAGCCGATGCGACTTGTCTGTCGCTGAACAGTCGCTTTTTATGTATTCAGCACCTATGTATAATGTTGTAAAAATGCTCTAGAAGCTAAAGTCGCAGAAATGTCACACATATTTGGCCTGCAACTTTCTGTGCGACAAATTCAGACAGGAAAAATCAGTATAAATCCTTAGAAAATTATCCCCCAGTGTCTCCATCTGCTGGCGGTATTGAATAAGCATTGCTGCACTGATGGGGTATGCATTAGACGAAAAAAAAGAAGAAAAAGAAGAATAATACGCCCAGAAAAGAGGCGAAAAGGAGAAAAACGTAAAAAAACGTGAAAAAAAAGTAAGAGGAAGAGAAGGGAAAAAAAGGTGGAAATGGGTTTAAAAGTGATTTCGGCGGAGAAATATATATATATATATATATATATATATATATATATATATATATACGCGCACACACACACATATATATAAACGTATTCTCCGTTGAGATATTGCAGCCGCTGCTGTGTCCAGGCCCAGGAGCCTTAGCACTGTGCTGTGATGTCACTCAATACCACTGACATCACTAGGTGTAAACAACATCTCTCCTTTGCTGTGTATGTGACTATGGAGCTGTTTGGTGATGTCGTCTATTATGGCCTTCATAGAAGCAACAGGAGATTGTTGCATCCATCTAGAACCCTCAGAACTACAGTGCTATGATGTCACTCACTTCCACAGGCCTTGCAGAGTGTAAACAACAACAACCCAGCTTTGTTGTGTATGTAACCATAGGGATTGTGATGTCACCTAGAACCTTCACAGCAGCGACAGCTTTATGAGGAGCATCAGCACTGCTCTGCCTGAGCAGAACCATCACCGCCAT
The DNA here is from genome assembly GCF_029499605.1 of Hyla sarda. Taxonomy (NCBI): domain Eukaryota; kingdom Metazoa; phylum Chordata; class Amphibia; order Anura; family Hylidae; genus Hyla; species Hyla sarda. Next base: position 58,396 of record NW_026610879.1, read on the forward strand.
AGGTTGTCAAATAACCCGGATTTAACCCACACAGGTAAGTCCAATGGGGTGCAGGCATGTCCTCTATGCTTACAGCTTCCCGTGGGTGTTGGTTTGATACCGTTTGGGGACAGCCAAGGAGGCATCTGCAGGCAACAAAGGTAGGTGTGTGCTTGTGTGTGTGTTTCCTATGCAGATCCTAAGCCCAGTGTCACATGCAAGTAGGAGGAGTAAGAAGGGTTCCTGGCAAATCCGGGTTATGGATTGCATTTAAAAAGGCCCCGTGGGAGTGCAATGGGCCCCTGTCTTGCTGCTTAGCAATAATGGTATGGGTTTAGGTTCTGCTGTGTGTACTGGTGGTTGACTGCCCCCCAGCCCAGAGTGTGCATGGAAAATTGTCTGGCAGCCTCCCTGACAGCAAGCAGTGATAGTGCCCATGAAGGGGACCTTGTTGGGCCCGCCCCTTTCACGGTTATCGCTTCTCGGCCTTTTGGCTAAGATCAAGTGTAGTATCTGTTCTTATCAGTTTAATATCTGATACGTCCCCTATCTGGCGACCATATATTAAATGGATTTTTGAGAACGGGGGCCGATTTCGAAGCTTGCTTCCGTCGCCCTATGCATTGACCCGATATGGCAGTATCTTCGGGTACAGTGCACCACCCCCTTACAGGGTTAAAAAGAAAGATTCCTACTTTCATTGCTACCTGCTTGCTGGCTAGCCAGCTAGCCAGCCCTGTGGGCCTTGCTGCTGCTGCTGCTGCAGCCAAAAAACAAAAGGTGGTGCTGCTGCTGCTTCTGCTGCTTCTGCTTGTGTCTGGCCGCTGTTGGAGCGTCCAGGCACAGGACTTCTGCTGCTGCTGACTAAATGGCCTCCTTAATTGGATCATTTGAGTAGCCAGCACACCTGTGCAGGTAGGGCATGACATGATAGGCAGCTGCCTTGATAGCGGGTGGGTGCTGAATGTTCCTAATTGACAAAATAAGATTAATGCTTATGAAGAAATATAAAATCTCATCCCTTCCCCAATATCGCGCCACACCCCTACCCCTTAATTCCCTGGTTGAACTTGATGGACATATGTCTTTTTTCGACCGTACTAACTATGTAACTATGTAACATAACATGGGGGGGTCTCCTGGCTGTTCACACAGGTGTGTCATTGCTGTACATTGACCATGCATTGCTTCTGTGGTATTGCAAAGGCAAAGACAAATGCTTCCAGCCATCCATTGCACTAATGGATTGGTCATCAGCTGGCTGTCTATGTCCCGCATCAATATAGACCAAAGTACAGAGGGTTAGGCTATGCTATAGTGCACCTACCTGATGCATCAGAAGGTGCGAGGCCCTTGCTAAATTCTGTGCACAGACTTTGAGATCTATGCTTTAGACTGTATCTAAACCTGCTCCAACATGGACTGACATTCTGGCCTACTTTCAGCCGATGCGACTTGTCTGTCGCTGAACAGTCGCTTTTTATGTATTCAGCACCTATGTATAATGTTGTAAAAATGCTCTAGAAGCTAAAGTCGCAGAAATGTCACACATATTTGGCCTGCAACTTTCTGTGCGACAAATTCAGACAGGAAAAATCAGTATAAATCCTTAGAAAATTATCCCCCAGTGTCTCCATCTGCTGGCGGTATTGAATAAGCATTGCTGCACTGATGGGGTATGCATTAGACGAAAAAAAAGAAGAAAAAGAAGAATAATACGCCCAGAAAAGAGGCGAAAAGGAGAAAAATGTAAAAAAACTTGAAAAAAAAGTAAGAGGAAGAGAAGGGAAAAAAAGGTGGAAATGGGTTTAAAAGTGATTTTGGCGGAGAAATATATATATATATATATATATATATATATATATATATATATATATACGCGCACACACACACATATATATAAACGTATTCTCCGTTGAGATATTGCAGCCGCTGCTGTGTCCAGGCCCAGGAGCCTTAGCACTGTGCTGTGATGTCACTCAATACCACTGACATCACTAGGTGTAAACAACATCTCTCCTTTGCTGTGTATGTGACTATGGAGCTGTTTGGTGATGTTGTCTATTATGGCCTTCATAGAAGCAACAGGAGATTGTTGCATCCATCTAGAACCCTCAGAACTACAGTGCTATGATGTCACTCACTTCCACAGGCCTTGCAGAGTGTAAACAACAACAACCCAGCTTTGTTGTGTATGTAACCATAGGGATTGTGATGTCACCTAGAACCTTCACAGCAGCGACAGCTTTATGAGGAGCATCAGCACTGCTCTGCCTGAGCAGAACCATCACCGCCATAGGTTGTCAAATAACCCGGATTTAACCCACACAGGTAAGTCCAATGGGGTGCAGGCATGTCCTCTATGCTTACAGCTTCCCGTGGGTGTTGGTTTGATACCGTTTGGGGACAGCCAAGGAGGCATCTGCAGGCAACAAAGGTAGGTGTGTGCTTGTGTGTGTGTTTCCTATGCAGATCCTAAGCCCAGTGTCACATGCAAGTAGGAGGAGTAAGAAGGGTTCCTGGCAAATCCGGGTTATGGATTGCATTTAAAAAGGCCCCGTGGGAGTGCAATGGGCCCCTGTCTTGCTGCTTAGCAATAATGGTATGGGTTTAGGTTCTGCTGTGTGTACTGGTGGTTGACTGCCCCCCAGCCCAGAGTGTGCATGGAAAATTGTCTGGCAGCCTCCCTGACAGCAAGCAGTGATAGTGCCCATGAAGGGGACCTTGTTGGGCCCGCCCCTTTCACGGTTATCGCTTCTCGGCCTTTTGGCTAAGATCAAGTGTAGTATCTGTTCTTATCAGTTTAATATCTGATACGTCCCCTATCTGGGGACCATATATTAAATGGATTTTTGAGAACGGGGGCCGATTTCGAAGCTTGCTTCCGTCGCCCTATGCATTGACCCGATATGGCAGTATCTTCGGGTACAGTGCACCACCCCCTTACAGGGTTAAAAAGAAAGATTCCTACTTTCATTGCTACCTGCTTGCTGGCTAGCCAGCTAGCCAGCCCTGTGGGCCTTGCTGCTGCTGCTGCTGCTGCTGCAGCCAAAAAACAAAAGGTGGTGCTGCTGCTGCTTCTGCTGCTTCTGCTTGTGTCTGGCCGCTGTTGGAGCGTCCAGGCACAGGACTTCTGCTGCTGCTGACTAAATGGCCTCCTTAATTGGATCATTTGAGTAGCCAGCACACCTGTGCAGGTAGGGCATGACATGATAGGCAGCTGCCTTGATAGCGGGTGGGTGCTGAATGTTCCTAATTGACAAAATAAGATTAATGCTTATGAAGAAATATAAAATCTCATCCCTTCCCCAATATCGCGCCACACCCCTACCCCTTAATTCCCTGGTTGAACTTGATGGACATATGTCTTTTTTCGACCGTACTAACTATGTAACTATGTAACATAACATGGGGGGGTCTCCTGGCTGTTCACACAGGTGTGTCATTGCTGTACATTGACCATGCATTGCTTCTGTGGTATTGCAAAGGCAAAGACAAATGCTTCCAGCCATCCATTGCACTAATGGATTGGTCATCAGCTGGCTGTCTATGTCCCGCATCAATATAGACCAAAGTACAGAGGGTTAGGCTATGCTATAGTGCACCTACCTGATGCATCAGAAGGTGCGAGGCCCTTGCTAAATTCTGTGCACAGACTTTGAGATCTATGCTTTAGACTGTATCTAAACCTGCTCCAACATGGACTGACATTCTGGCCTACTTTCAGCCGATGCGACTTGTCTGTCGCTGAACAGTCGCTTTTTATGTATTCAGCACCTATGTATAATGTTGTAAAAATGCTCTAGAAGCTAAAGTCGCAGAAATGTCACACATATTTGGCCTGCAACTTTCTGTGCGACAAATTCAGACAGGAAAAATCAGTATAAATCCTTAGAAAATTATCCCCCAGTGTCTCCATCTGCTGGCGGTATTGAATAAGCATTGCTGCACTGATGGGGTATGCATTAGACGAAAAAAAAGAAGAAAAAGAAGAATAATACGCCCAGAAAAGAGGCGAAAAGGAGAAAAATGTAAAAAAACGTGAAAAAAAAGTAAGAGGAAGAGAAGGGAAAAAAAGGTGGAAATGGGTTTAAAAGTGATTTTGGCGGAGAAATATATATATATATATATATATATATACGCGCACACACACACATATATATAAACGTATTCTCCGTTGAGATATTGCAGCCGCTGCTGTGTCCAGGCCCAGGAGTCTTAGCACTGTGCTGTGATGTCACTCAATACCACTGACATCACTAGGTGTAAACAACATCTCTCCTTTGCTGTGTATGTGACTATGGAGCTGTTTGGTGATGTTGTCTATTATGGCCTTCATAGAAGCAACAGGAGATTGTTGCATCCATCTAGAACCCTCAGAACTACAGTGCTATGATGTCACTCACTTCCACAGGCCTTGCAGAGTGTAAACAACAACAACCCAGCTTTGTTGTGTATGTAACCATAGGGATTGTGATGTCACCTAGAACCTTCACAGCAGCGACAGCTTTATGAGGAGCATCAGCACTGCTCTGCCTGAGCAGAACCATCACCGCCATAGGTTGTCAAATAACCCGGATTTAACCCACACAGGTAAGTCCAATGGGGTGCAGGCATGTCCTCTATGCTTACAGCTTCCCGTGGGTGTTGGTTTGATACCGTTTGGGGACAGCCAAGGAGGCATCTGCAGGCAACAAAGGTAGGTGTGTGCTTGTGTGTGTGTTTCCTATGCAGATCCTAAGCCCAGTGTCACATGCAAGTAGGAGGAGTAAGAAGGGTTCCTGGCAAATCCGGGTTATGGATTGCATTTAAAAAGGCCCCGTGGGAGTGCAATGGGCCCCTGTCTTGCTGCTTAGCAATAATGGTATGGGTTTAGGTTCTGCTGTGTGTACTGGTGGTTGACTGCCCCCCAGCCCAGAGTGTGCATGGAAAATTGTCTGGCAGCCTCCCTGACAGCAAGCAGTGATAGTGCCCATGAAGGGGACCTTGTTGGGCCCGCCCCTTTCACGGTTATCGCTTCTCGGCCTTTTGGCTAAGATCAAGTGTAGTATCTGTTCTTATCAGTTTAATATCTGATACGTCCCCTATCTGGGGACCATATATTAAATGGATTTTTGAGAACGGGGGCCGATTTCGAAGCTTGCTTCCGTCGCCCTATGCATTGACCCGATATGGCAGTATCTTCGGGTACAGTGCACCACCCCCTTACAGGGTTAAAAAGAAAGATTCCTACTTTCATTGCTACCTGCTTGCTGGCTAGCCAGCTAGCCAGCCCTGTGGGCCTTGCTGCTGCTGCTGCTGCTGCAGCCAAAAAACAAAAGGTGGTGCTGCTGCTGCTTCTGCTGCTTCTGCTTGTGTCTGGCCGCTGTTGGAGCGTCCAGGCACAGGACTTCTGCTGCTGCTGACTAAATGGCCTCCTTAATTGGATCATTTGAGTAGCCAGCACACCTGTGCAGGTAGGGCATGACATGATAGGCAGCTGCCTTGATAGCGGGTGGGTGCTGAATGTTCCTAATTGACAAAATAAGATTAATGCTTATGAAGAAATATAAAATCTCATCCCTTCCCCAATATCGCGCCACACCCCTACCCCTTAATTCCCTGGTTGAACTTGATGGACATATGTCTTTTTTCGACCGTACTAACTATGTAACTATGTAACATAACATGGGGGGGTCTCCTGGCTGTTCACACAGGTGTGTCATTGCTGTACATTGACCATGCATTGCTTCTGTGGTATTGCAAAGGCAAAGACAAATGCTTCCAGCCATCCATTGCACTAATGGATTGGTCATCAGCTGGCTGTCTATGTCCCGCATCAATATAGACCAAAGTACAGAGGGTTAGGCTATGCTATAGTGCACCTACCTGATGCATCAGAAGGTGCGAGGCCCTTGCTAAATTCTGTGCACAGACTTTGAGATCTATGCTTTAGACTGTATCTAAACCTGCTCCAACATGGACTGACATTCTGGCCTACTTTCAGCCGATGCGACTTGTCTGTCGCTGAACAGTCGCTTTTTATGTATTCAGCACCTATGTATAATGTTGTAAAAATGCTCTAGAAGCTAAAGTCGCAGAAATGTCACACATATTTGGCCTGCAACTTTCTGTGCGACAAATTCAGACAGGAAAAATCAGTATAAATCCTTAGAAAATTATCCCCCAGTGTCTCCATCTGCTGGCGGTATTGAATAAGCATTGCTGCACTGATGGGGTATGCATTAGACGAAAAAAAAGAAGAAAAAGAAGAATAATACGCCCAGAAAAGAGGCGAAAAGGAGAAAAACGTAAAAAAACGTGAAAAAAAAGTAAGAGGAAGAGAAGGGAAAAAAAGGTGGAAATGGGTTTAAAAGTGATTTCGGCGGAGAAATATATATATATATATATATATATATATATATATATATATATATATATATATATATACGCGCACACACACACATATATATAAACGTATTCTCCGTTGAGATATTGCAGCCGCTGCTGTGTCCAGGCCCAGGAGCCTTAGCACTGTGCTGTGATGTCACTCAATACCACTGACATCACTAGGTGTAAACAACATCTCTCCTTTGCTGTGTATGTGACTATGGAGCTGTTTGGTGATGTCGTCTATTATGGCCTTCATAGAAGCAACAGGAGATTGTTGCATCCATCTAGAACCCTCAGAACTACAGTGCTATGATGTCACTCACTTCCACAGGCCTTGCAGAGTGTAAACAACAACAACCCAGCTTTGTTGTGTATGTAACCATAGGGATTGTGATGTCACCTAGAACCTTCACAGCAGCGACAGCTTTATGAGGAGCATCAGCACTGCTCTGCCTGAGCAGAACCATCACCGCCATAGGTTGTCAAATAACCCGGATTTAACCCACACAGGTAAGTCCAATGGGGTGCAGGCATGTCCTCTATGCTTACAGCTTCCCGTGGGTGTTGGTTTGATACCGTTTGGGGACAGCCAAGGAGGCATCTGCAGGCAACAAAGGTAGGTGTGTGCTTGTGTGTGTGTGTTTCCTATGCAGATCCTAAGCCCAGTGTCACATGCAAGTAGGAGGAGTAAGAAGGGTTCCTGGCAAATCCGGGTTATGGATTGCATTTAAAAAGGCCCCGTGGGAGTGCAATGGGCCCCTGTCTTGCTGCTTAGCAATAATGGTATGGGTTTAGGTTCTGCTGTGTGTACTGGTGGTTGACTGCCCCCCAGCCCAGAGTGTGCATGGAAAATTGTCTGGCAGCCTCCCTGACAGCAAGCAGTGATAGTGCCCATGAAGGGGACCTTGTTGGGCCCGCCCCTTTCACGGTTATCGCTTCTCGGCCTTTTGGCTAAGATCAAGTGTAGTATCTGTTCTTATCAGTTTAATATCTGATACGTCCCCTATCTGGGGACCATATATTAAATGGATTTTTGAGAACGGGGGCCGATTTCGAAGCTTGCTTCCGTCGCCCTATGCATTGACCCGATATGGCAGTATCTTCGGGTACAGTGCACCACCCCCTTACAGGGTTAAAAAGAAAGATTCCTACTTTCATTGCTACCTGCTTGCTGGCTAGCCAGCTAGCCAGCCCTGTGGGCCTTGCTGCTGCTGCTGCTGCTGCAGCCAAAAAACAAAAGGTGGTGCTGCTGCTGCTTCTGCTGCTTCTGCTTGTGTCTGGCCGCTGTTGGAGCGTCCAGGCACAGGACTTCTGCTGCTGCTGACTAAATGGCCTCCTTAATTGGATCATTTGAGTAGCCAGCACACCTGTGCAGGTAGGGCATGACATGATAGGCAGCTGCCTTGATAGCGGGTGGGTGCTGAATGTTCCTAATTGACAAAATAAGATTAATGCTTATGAAGAAATATAAAATCTCATCCCTTCCCCAATATCGCGCCACACCCCTACCCCTTAATTCCCTGGTTGAACTTGATGGACATATGTCTTTTTTCGACCGTACTAACTATGTAACTATGTAACATAACATGGGGGGGTCTCCTGGCTGTTCACACAGGTGTGTCATTGCTGTACATTGACCATGCATTGCTTCTGTGGTATTGCAAAGGCAAAGACAAATGCTTCCAGCCATCCATTGCACTAATGGATTGGTCATCAGCTGGCTGTCTATGTCCCGCATCAATATAGACCAAAGTACAGAGGGTTAGGCTATGCTATAGTGCACCTACCTGATGCATCAGAAGGTGCGAGGCCCTTGCTAAATTCTGTGCACAGACTTTGAGATCTATGCTTTAGACTGTATCTAAACCTGCTCCAACATGGACTGACATTCTGGCCTACTTTCAGCCGATGCGACTTGTCTGTCGCTGAACAGTCGCTTTTTATGTATTCAACACCTATGTATAATGTTGTAAAAATGCTCTAGAAGCTAAAGTCGCAGAAATGTCACACATATTTGGCCTGCAACTTTCTGTGCGACAAATTCAGACAGGAAAAATCAGTATAAATCCTTAGAAAATTATCCCCCAGTGTCTCCATCTGCTGGCGGTATTGAATAAGCATTGCTGCACTGATGGGGTATGCATTAGACGAAAAAAAAGAAGAAAAAGAAGAATAATACGCCCAGAAAAGAGGCGAAAAGGAGAAAAACGTAAAAAAACGTGAAAAAAAAGTAAGAGGAAGAGAAGGGAAAAAAAGGTGGAAATGGGTTTAAAAGTGATTTCGGCGGAGAAATATATATATATATATATATATATATATATATATATATATATATATATATATACGCGCACACACACACATATATATAAACGTATTCTCCGTTGAGATATTGCAGCCGCTGCTGTGTCCAGGCCCAGGAGCCTTAGCACTGTGCTGTGATGTCACTCAATACCACTGACATCACTAGGTGTAAACAACATCTCTCCTTTGCTGTGTATGTGACTATGGAGCTGTTTGGTGATGTCGTCTATTATGGCCTTCATAGAAGCAACAGGAGATTGTTGCATCCATCTAGAACCCTCAGAACTACAGTGCTATGATGTCACTCACTTCCACAGGCCTTGCAGAGTGTAAACAACAACAACCCAGCTTTGTTGTGTATGTAACCATAGGGATTGTGATGTCACCTAGAACCTTCACAGCAGCGACAGCTTTATGAGGAGCATCAGCACTGCTCTGCCTGAGCAGAACCATCACCGCCATAGGTTGTCAAATAACCCGGATTTAACCCACACAGGTAAGTCCAATGGGGTGCAGGCATGTCCTCTATGCTTACAGCTTCCCGTGGGTGTTGGTTTGATACCGTTTGGGGACAGCCAAGGAGGCATCTGCAGGCAACAAAGGTAGGTGTGTGCTTGTGTGTGTGTTTCCTATGCAGATCCTAAGCCCAGTGTCACATGCAAGTAGGAGGAGTAAGAAGGGTTCCTGGCAAATCCGGGTTATGGATTGCATTTAAAAAGGCCCCGTGGGAGTGCAATGGGCCCCTGTCTTGCTGCTTAGCAATAATGGTATGGGTTTAGGTTCTGCTGTGTGTACTGGTGGTTGACTGCCCCCCAGCCCAGAGTGTGCATGGAAAATTGTCTGGCAGCCTCCCTGACAGCAAGCAGTGATAGTGCCCATGAAGGGGACCTTGTTGGGCCCGCCCCTTTCACGGTTATCGCTTCTCGGCCTTTTGGCTAAGATCAAGTGTAGTATCTGTTCTTATCAGTTTAATATCTGATACGTCCCCTATCTGGGGACCATATATTAAATGGATTTTTGAGAACGGGGGCCGATTTCGAAGCTTGCTTCCGTCGCCCTATGCATTGACCCGATATGGCAGTATCTTCGGGTACAGTGCACCACCCCCTTACAGGGTTAAAAAGAAAGATTCCTACTTTCATTGCTACCTGCTTGCTGGCTAGCCAGCTAGCCAGCCCTGTGGGCCTTGCTGCTGCTGCTGCAGCCAAAAAACAAAAGGTGGTGCTGCTGCTGCTGCTTCTGCTGCTTCTGCTTGTGTCTGGCCGCTGTTGGAGCGTCCAGGCACAGGACTTCTGCTGCTGCTGACTAAATGGCCTCCTTAATTGGATCATTTGAGTAGCCAGCACACCTGTGCAGGTAGGGCATGACATGATAGGCAGCTGCCTTGATAGCGGGTGGGTGCTGAATGTTCCTAATTGACAAAATAAGATTAATGCTTATGAAGAAATATAAAATCTCATCCCTTCCCCAATATCGCGCCACACCCCTACCCCTTAATTCCCTGGTTGAACTTGATGGACATATGTCTTTTTTCGACCGTACTAACTATGTAACTATGTAACATAACATGGGGGGGTCTCCTGGCTGTTCACACAGGTGTGTCATTGCTGTACATTGACCATGCATTGCTTCTGTGGTATTGCAAAGGCAAAGACAAATGCTTCCAGCCATCCATTGCACTAATGGATTGGTCATCAGCTGGCTGTCTATGTCCCGCATCAATATAGACCAAAGTACAGAGGGTTAGGCTATGCTATAGTGCACCTACCTGATGCATCAGAAGGTGCGAGGCCCTTGCTAAATTCTGTGCACAGACTTTGAGATCTATGCTTTAGACTGTATCTAAACCTGCTCCAACATGGACTGACATTCTGGCCTACTTTCAGCCGATGCGACTTGTCTGTCGCTGAACAGTCGCTTTTTATGTATTCAGCACCTATGTATAATGTTGTAAAAATGCTCTAGAAGCTAAAGTCGCAGAAATGTCACACATATTTGGCCTGCAACTTTCTGTGCGACAAATTCAGACAGGAAAAATCAGTATAAATGCTTAGAAAATTATCCCCCAGTGTCTCCATCTGCTGGCGGTATTGAATAAGCATTGCTGCACTGATGGGGTATGCATTAGACGAAAAAAAAGAAGAAAAAGAAGAATAATACGCCCAGAAAAGAGGCGAAAAGGAGAAAAACTTAAAAAAACGTGAAAAAAAAGTAAGAGGAAGAGAAGGGAAAAAAAGGTGGAAATGGGTTTAAAAGTGATTTCGGCGGAGAAATATATATATATATATATATATATATATATATATATATATATACGCGCACACACACACATATATATAAACGTATTCTCCGTTGAGATATTGCAGCCGCTGCTGTGTCCAGGCCCAGGAGCCTTAGCACTGTGCTGTGATGTCACTCAATACCACTGACATCACTAGGTGTAAACAACATCTCTCCTTTGCTGTGTATGTGACTATGGAGCTGTTTGGTGATGTCGTCTATTATGGCCTTCATAGAAGCAACAGGAGATTGTTGCATCCATCTAGAACCCTCAGAACTACAGTGCTATGATGTCACTCACTTCCACAGGCCTTGCAGAGTGTAAACAACAACAACCCAGCTTTGTTGTGTATGTAACCATAGGGATTGTGATGTCACCTAGAACCTTCACAGCAGCGACAGCTTTATGAGGAGCATCAGCACTGCTCTGCCTGAGCAGAACCATCACCGCCATAGGTTGTCAAATAACCCGGATTTAACCCACACAGGTAAGTCCAATGGGGTGCAGGCATGTCCTCTATGCTTACAGCTTCCCGTGGGTGTTGGTTTGATACCGTTTGGGGACAGCCAAGGAGGCATCTGCAGGCAACAAAGGTAGGTGTGTGCTTGTGTGTGTGTTTCCTATGCAGATCCTAAGCCCAGTGTCACATGCAAGTAGGAGGAGTAAGAAGGGTTCCTGGCAAATCCGGGTTATGGATTGCATTTAAAAAGGCCCCGTGGGAGTGCAATGGGCCCCTGTCTTGCTGCTTAGCAATAATGGTATGGGTTTAGGTTCTGCTGTGTGTACTGGTGGTTGACTGCCCCCCAGCCCAGAGTGTGCATGGAAAATTGTCTGGCAGCCTCCCTGACAGCAAGCAGTGATAGTGCCCATGAAGGGGACCTTGTTGGGCCCGCCCCTTTCACGGTTATCGCTTCTCGGCCTTTTGGCTAAGATCAAGTGTAGTATCTGTTCTTATCAGTTTAATATCTGATACGTCCCCTATCTGGGGACCATATATTAAATGGATTTTTGAGAACGGGGGCCGATTTCGAAGCTTGCTTCCGTCGCCCTATGCATTGACCCGATATGGCAGTATCTTCGGGTACAGTGCACCACCCCCTTACAGGGTTAAAAAGAAAGATTCCTACTTTCATTGCTACCTGCTTGCTGGCTAGCCAGCTAGCCAGCCCTGTGGGCCTTGCTGCTGCTGCTGCTGCTGCTGCTGCTGCTGCAGCCAAAAAACAAAAGGTGGTGCTGCTGCTGCTTCTGCTGCTTCTGCTTGTGTCTGGCCGCTGTTGGAGCGTCCAGGCACAGGACTTCTGCTGCTGCTGACTAAATGGCCTCCTTAATTGGATCATTTGAGTAGCCAGCACACCTGTGCAGGTAGGGCATGACATGATAGGCAGCTGCCTTGATAGCGGGTGGGTGCTGAATGTTCCTAATTGACAAAATAAGATTAATGCTTATGAAGAAATATAAAATCTCATCCCTTCCCCAATATCGCGCCACACCCCTACCCCTTAATTCCCTGGTTGAACTTGATGGACATATGTCTTTTTTCGACCGTACTAACTATGTAACTATGTAACATAACATGGGGGGGTCTCCTGGCTGTTCACACAGGTGTGTCATTGCTGTACATTGACCATGCATTGCTTCTGTGGTATTGCAAAGGCAAAGACAAATGCTTCCAGCCATCCATTGCACTAATGGATTGGTCATCAGCTGGCTGTCTATGTCCCGCATCAATATAGACCAAAGTACAGAGGGTTAGGCTATGCTATAGTGCACCTACCTGATGCATCAGAAGGTGCGAGGCCCTTGCTAAATTCTGTGCACAGACTTTGAGATCTATGCTTTAGACTGTATCTAAACCTGCTCCAACATGGACTGACATTCTGGCCTACTTTCAGCCAATGCGACTTGTCTGTCGCTGAACAGTCGCTTTTTATGTATTCAGCACCTATGTATAATGTTGTAAAAATGCTCTAGAAGCTAAAGTCGCAGAAATGTCACACATATTTGGCCTGCAACTTTCTGTGCGACAAATTCAGACAGGAAAAATCAGTATAAATCCTTAGAAAATTATCCCCCAGTGTCTCCATCTGCTGGCGGTATTGAATAAGCATTGCTGCACTGATGGGGTATGCATTAGACGAAAAAAAAGAAGAAAAAGAAGAATAATACGCCCAGAAAAGAGGCGAAAAGGAGAAAAACGTAAAAAAACGTGAAAAAAAAGTAAGAGGAAGAGAAGGGAAAAAAAGGTGGAAATGGGTTTAAAAGTGATTTCGGCGGAGAAATATATATATATATATATATATATATATATATATATATATATATATACGCGCACACACACACATATATATAAACGTATTCTCCGTTGAGATATTGCAGCCGCTGCTGTGTCCAGGCCCAGGAGCCTTAGCACTGTGCTGTGATGTCACTCAATACCACTGACATCACTAGGTGTAAACAACATCTCTCCTTTGCTGTGTATGTGACTATGGAGCTGTTTGGTGATGTCGTCTATTATGGCCTTCATAGAAGCAACAGGAGATTGTTGCATCCATCTAGAACCCTCAGAACTACAGTGCTATGATGTCACTCACTTCCACAGGCCTTGCAGAGTGTAAACAACAACAACCCAGCTTTGTTGTGTATGTAACCATAGGGATTGTGATGTCACCTAGAACCTTCACAGCAGCGACAGCTTTATGAGGAGCATCAGCACTGCTCTGCCTGAGCAGAACCATCACCGCCATAGGTTGTCAAATAACCCGGATTTAACCCACACAGGTAAGTCCAATGGGGTGCAGGCATGTCCTCTATGCTTACAGCTTCCCGTGGGTGTTGGTTTGATACCGTTTGGGGACAGCCAAGGAGGCATCTGCAGGCAACAAAGGTAGGTGTGTGCTTGTGTGTGTGTTTCCTATGCAGATCCTAAGCCCAGTGTCACATGCAAGTAGGAGGAGTAAGAAGGGTTCCTGGCAAATCCGGGTTATGGATTGCATTTAAAAAGGCCCCGTGGGAGTGCAATGGGCCCCTGTCTTGCTGCTTAGCAATAATGGTATGGGTTTAGGTTCTGCTGTGTGTACTGGTGGTTGACTGCCCCCCAGCCCAGAGTGTGCATGGAAAATTGTCTGGCAGCCTCCCTGACAGCAAGCAGTGATAGTGCCCATGAAGGGGACCTTGTTGGGCCCGCCCCTTTCACGGTTATCGCTTCTCGGCCTTTTGGCTAAGATCAAGTGTAGTATCTGTTCTTATCAGTTTAATATCTGATACGTCCCCTATCTGGGGACCATATATTAAATGGATTTTTGAGAACGGGGGCCGATTTCGAAGCTTGCTTCCGTCGCCCTATGCATTGACCCGATATGGCAGTATCTTCGGGTACAGTGCACCACCCCCTTACAGGGTTAAAAAGAAAGATTCCTACTTTCATTGCTACCTGCTTGCTGGCTAGCCAGCTAGCCAGCCCTGTGGGCCTTGCTGCTGCTGCTGCTGCTGCAGCCAAAAAACAAAAGGTGGTGCTGCTGCTGCTTCTGCTGCTTCTGCTTGTGTCTGGCCGCTGTTGGAGCGTCCAGGCACAGGACTTCTGCTGCTGCTGACTAAATGGCCTCCTTAATTGGATCATTTGAGTAGCCAGCACACCTGTGCAGGTAGGGCATGACATGATAGGCAGCTGCCTTGATAGCGGGTGGGTGCTGAATGTTCCTAATTGACAAAATAAGATTAATGCTTATGAAGAAATATAAAATCTCATCCCTTCCCCAATATCGCGCCACACCCCTACCCCTTAATTCCCTGGTTGAACTTGATGGACATATGTCTTTTTTCGACCGTACTAACTATGTAACTATGTAACATAACATGGGGGGGTCTCCTGGCTGTTCACACAGGTGTGTCATTGCTGTACATTGACCATGCATTGCTTCTGTGGTATTGCAAAGGCAAAGACAAATGCTTCCAGCCATCCATTGCACTAATGGATTGGTCATCAGCTGGCTGTCTATGTCCCGCATCAATATAGACCAAAGTACAGAGGGTTAGGCTATGCTATAGTGCACCTACCTGATGCATCAGAAGGTGCGAGGCCCTTGCTAAATTCTGTGCACAGACTTTGAGATCTATGCTTTAGACTGTATCTAAACCTGCTCCAACATGGACTGACATTCTGGCCTACTTTCAGCCGATGCAACTTGTCTGTCGCTGAACAGTCGCTTTTTATGTATTCAGCACCTATGTATAATGTTGTAAAAATGCTCTAGAAGCTAAAGTCGCAGAAATGTCACACATATTTGGCCTGCAACTTTCTGTGCGACAAATTCAGACAGGAAAAATCAGTATAAATCCTTAGAAAATTATCCCCCAGTGTCTCCATCTGCTGGCGGTATTGAATAAGCATTGCTGCACTGATGGGGTATGCATTAGACGAAAAAAAAGAAGAAAAAGAAGAATAATACGCCCAGAAAAGAGGCGAAAAGGAGAAAAACGTAAAAAAACGTGAAAAAAAAGTAAGAGGAAGAGAAGGGAAAAAAAGGTGGAAATGGGTTTAAAAGTGATTTCGGCGGAGAAATATATATATATATATATATATATATATATATATATATATATATATATATATACGCGCACACACACACATATATATAAACGTATTCTCCGTTGAGATATTGCAGCCGCTGCTGTGTCCAGGCCCAGGAGCCTTAGCACTGTGCTGTGATGTCACTCAATACCACTGACATCACTAGGTGTAAACAACATCTCTCCTTTGCTGTGTATGTGACTATGGAGCTGTTTGGTGATGTCGTCTATTATGGCCTTCATAGAAGCAACAGGAGATTGTTGCATCCATCTAGAACCCTCAGAACTACAGTGCTATGATGTCACTCACTTCCACAGGCCTTGCAGAGTGTAAACAACAACAACCCAGCTTTGTTGTGTATGTAACCATAGGGATTGTGATGTCACCTAGAACCTTCACAGCAGCGACAGCTTTATGAGGAGCATCAGCACTGCTCTGCCTGAGCAGAACCATCACCGCCATAGGTTGTCAAATAACCCGGATTTAACCCACACAGGTAAGTCCAATGGGGTGCAGGCATGTCCTCTATGCTTACAGCTTCCCGTGGGTGTTGGTTTGATACCGTTTGGGGACAGCCAAGGAGGCATCTGCAGGCAACAAAGGTAGGTGTGTGCTTGTGTGTGTGTTTCCTATGCAGATCCTAAGCCCAGTGTCACATGCAAGTAGGAGGAGTAAGAAGGGTTCCTGGCAAATCCGGGTTATGGATTGCATTTAAAAAGGCCCCGTGGGAGTGCAATGGGCCCCTGTCTTGCTGCTTAGCAATAATGGTATGGGTTTAGGTTCTGCTGTGTGTACTGGTGGTTGACTGCCCCCCAGCCCAGAGTGTGCATGGAAAATTGTCTGGCAGCCTCCCTGACAGCAAGCAGTGATAGTGCCCATGAAGGGGACCTTGTTGGGCCCGCCCCTTTCACGGTTATCGCTTCTCGGCCTTTTGGCTAAGATCAAGTGTAGTATCTGTTCTTATCAGTTTAATATCTGATACGTCCCCTATCTGGGGACCATATATTAAATGGATTTTTGAGAACGGGGGCCGATTTCGAAGCTTGCTTCCGTCGCCCTATGCATTGACCCGATATGGCAGTATCTTCGGGTACAGTGCACCACCCCCTTACAGGGTTAAAAAGAAAGATTCCTACTTTCATTGCTACCTGCTTGCTGGCTAGCCAGCTAGCCAGCCCTGTGGGCCTTGCTGCTGCTGCTGCTGCTGCAGCCAAAAAACAAAAGGTGGTGCTGCTGCTGCTTCTGCTGCTTCTGCTTGTGTCTGGCCGCTGTTGGAGCGTCCAGGCACAGGACTTCTGCTGCTGCTGACTAAATGGCCTCCTTAATTGGATCATTTGAGTAGCCAGCACACCTGTGCAGGTAGGGCATGACATGATAGGCAGCTGCCTTGATAGCGGGTGGGTGCTGAATGTTCCTAATTGACAAAATAAGATTAATGCTTATGAAGAAATATAAAATCTCATCCCTTCCCCAATATCGCGCCACACCCCTACCCCTTAATTCCCTGGTTGAACTTGATGGACATATGTCTTTTTTCGACCGTACTAACTATGTAACTATGTAACATAACATGGGGGGGTCTCCTGGCTGTTCACACAGGTGTGTCATTGCTGTACATTGACCATGCATTGCTTCTGTGGTATTGCAAAGGCAAAGACAAATGCTTCCAGCCATCCATTGCACTAATGGATTGGTCATCAGCTGGCTGTCTATGTCCCGCATCAATATAGACCAAAGTACAGAGGGTTAGGCTATGCTATAGTGCACCTACCTGATGCATCAGAAGGTGCGAGGCCCTTGCTAAATTCTGTGCACAGACTTTGAGATCTATGCTTTAGACTGTATCTAAACCTGCTCCAACATGGACTGACATTCTGGCCTACTTTCAGCCGATGCGACTTGTCTGTCGCTGAACAGTCGCTTTTTATGTATTCAGCACCTATGTATAATGTTGTAAAAATGCTCTAGAAGCTAAAGTCGCAGAAATGTCACACATATTTGGCCTGCAACTTTCTGTGCGACAAATTCAGACAGGAAAAATCAGTATAAATCCTTAGAAAATTATCCCCCAGTGTCTCCATCTGCTGGCGGTATTGAATAAGCATTGCTGCACTGATGGGGTATGCATTAGACGAAAAAAAAGAAGAAAAAGAAGAATAATACGCCCAGAAAAGAGGCGAAAAGGAGAAAAACGTAAAAAAACGTGAAAAAAAAGTAAGAGGAAGAGAAGGGAAAAAAAGGTGGAAATGGGTTTAAAAGTGATTTCGGCGGAGAAATATATATATATATATATATATATATATATATATATATATATATACGCGCACACACACACATATATATAAACGTATTCTCCGTTGAGATATTGCAGCCGCTGCTGTGTCCAGGCCCAGGAGCCTTAGCACTGTGCTGTGATGTCACTCAATACCACTGACATCACTAGGTGTAAACAACATCTCTCCTTTGCTGTGTATGTGACTATGGAGCTGTTTGGTGATGTCGTCTATTATGGCCTTCATAGAAGCAACAGGAGATTGTTGCATCCATCTAGAACCCTCAGAACTACAGTGCTATGATGTCACTCACTTCCACAGGCCTTGCAGAGTGTAAACAACAACAACCCAGCTTTGTTGTGTATGTAACCATAGGGATTGTGATGTCACCTAGAACCTTCACAGCAGCGACAGCTTTATGAGGAGCATCAGCACTGCTCTGCCTGAGCAGAACCATCACCGCCATAGGTTGTCAAATAACCCGGATTTAACCCACACAGGTAAGTCCAATGGGGTGCAGGCATGTCCTCTATGCTTACAGCTTCCCGTGGGTGTTGGTTTGATACCGTTTGGGGACAGCCAAGGAGGCATCTGCAGGCAACAAAGGTAGGTGTGTGCTTGTGTGTGTGTTTCCTATGCAGATCCTAAGCCCAGTGTCACATGCAAGTAGGAGGAGTAAGAAGGGTTCCTGGCAAATCCGGGTTATGGATTGCATTTAAAAAGGCCCCGTGGGAGTGCAATGGGCCCCTGTCTTGCTGCTTAGCAATAATGGTATGGGTTTAGGTTCTGCTGTGTGTACTGGTGGTTGACTGCCCCCCAGCCCAGAGTGTGCATGGAAAATTGTCTGGCAGCCTCCCTGACAGCAAGCAGTGATAGTGCCCATGAAGGGGACCTTGTTGGGCCCGCCCCTTTCACGGTTATCGCTTCTCGGCCTTTTGGCTAAGATCAAGTGTAGTATCTGTTCTTATCAGTTTAATATCTGATACGTCCCCTATCTGGGGACCATATATTAAATGGATTTTTGAGAACGGGGGCCGATTTCGAAGCTTGCTTCCGTCGCCCTATGCATTGACCCGATATGGCAGTATCTTCGGGTACAGTGCACCACCCCCTTACAGGGTTAAAAAGAAAGATTCCTACTTTCATTGCTACCTGCTTGCTGGCTAGCCAGCTAGCCAGCCCTGTGGGCCTTGCTGCTGCTGCTGCTGCTGCAGCCAAAAAACAAAAGGTGGTGCTGCTGCTGCTTCTGCTGCTTCTGCTTGTGTCTGGCCGCTGTTGGAGCGTCCAGGCACAGGACTTCTGCTGCTGCTGACTAAATGGCCTCCTTAATTGGATCATTTGAGTAGCCAGCACACCTGTGCAGGTAGGGCATGACATGATAGGCAGCTGCCTTGATAGCGGGTGGGTGCTGAATGTTCCTAATTGACAAAATAAGATTAATGCTTATGAAGAAATATAAAATCTCATCCCTTCCCCAATATCGCGCCACACCCCTACCCCTTAATTCCCTGGTTGAACTTGATGGACATATGTCTTTTTTCGACCGTACTAACTATGTAACTATGTAACATAACATGGGGGGGTCTCCTGGCTGTTCACACAGGTGTGTCATTGCTGTACATTGACCATGCATTGCTTCTGTGGTATTGCAAAGGCAAAGACAAATGCTTCCAGCCATCCATTGCACTAATGGATTGGTCATCAGCTGGCTGTCTATGTCCCGCATCAATATAGACCAAAGTACAGAGGGTTAGGCTATGCTATAGTGCACCTACCTGATGCATCAGAAGGTGCGAGGCCCTTGCTAAATTCTGTGCACAGACTTTGAGATCTATGCTTTAGACTGTATCTAAACCTGCTCCAACATGGACTGACATTCTGGCCTACTTTCAGCCGATGCGACTTGTCTGTCGCTGAACAGTCGCTTTTTATGTATTCAGCACCTATGTATAATGTTGTAAAAATGCTCTAGAAGCTAAAGTCGCAGAAATGTCACACATATTTGGCCTGCAACTTTCTGTGCGACAAATTCAGACAGGAAAAATCAGTATAAATCCTTAGAAAATTATCCCCCAGTGTCTCCATCTGCTGGCGGTATTGAATAAGCATTGCTGCACTGATGGGGTATGCATTAGACGAAAAAAAAGAAGAAAAAGAAGAATAATACGCCCAGAAAAGAGGCGAAAAGGAGAAAAACGTAAAAAAACGTGAAAAAAAAGTAAGAGGAAGAGAAGGGAAAAAAAGGTGGAAATGGGTTTAAAAGTGATTTCGGCGGAGAAATATATATATATATATATATATATATATATATATATATATACGCGCACACACACACATATATATAAACGTATTCTCCGTTGAGATATTGCAGCCGCTGCTGTGTCCAGGCCCAGGAGCCTTAGCACTGTGCTGTGATGTCACTCAATACCACTGACATCACTAGGTGTAAACAACATCTCTCCTTTGCTGTGTATGTGACTATGGAGCTGTTTGGTGATGTCGTCTATTATGGCCTTCATAGAAGCAACAGGAGATTGTTGCATCCATCTAGAACCCTCAGAACTACAGTGCTATGATGTCACTCACTTCCACAGGCCTTGCAGAGTGTAAACAACAACAACCCAGCTTTGTTGTGTATGTAACCATAGGGATTGTGATGTCACCTAGAACCTTCACAGCAGCGACAGCTTTATGAGGAGCATCAGCACTGCTCTGCCTGAGCAGAACCATCACCGCCATAGGTTGTCAAATAACCCGGATTTAACCCACACAGGTAAGTCCAATGGGGTGCAGGCATGTCCTCTATGCTTACAGCTTCCCGTGGGTGTTGGTTTGATACCGTTTGGGGACAGCCAAGGAGGCATCTGCAGGCAACAAAGGTAGGTGTGTGCTTGTGTGTGTGTTTCCTATGCAGATCCTAAGCCCAGTGTCACATGCAAGTAGGAGGAGTAAGAAGGGTTCCTGGCAAATCCGGGTTATGGATTGCATTTAAAAAGGCCCCGTGGGAGTGCAATGGGCCCCTGTCTTGCTGCTTAGCAATAATGGTATGGGTTTAGGTTCTGCTGTGTGTACTGGTGGTTGACTGCCCCCCAGCCCAGAGTGTGCATGGAAAATTGTCTGGCAGCCTCCCTGACAGCAAGCAGTGATAGTGCCCATGAAGGGGACCTTGTTGGGCCCGCCCCTTTCACGGTTATCGCTTCTCGGCCTTTTGGCTAAGATCAAGTGTAGTATCTGTTCTTATCAGTTTAATATCTGATACGTCCCCTATCTGGGGACCATATATTAAATGGATTTTTGAGAACGGGGGCCGATTTCGAAGCTTGCTTCCGTCGCCCTATGCATTGACCCGATATGGCAGTATCTTCGGGTACAGTGCACCACCCCCTTACAGGGTTAAAAAGAAAGATTCCTACTTTCATTGCTACCTGCTTGCTGGCTAGCCAGCTAGCCAGCCCTGTGGGCCTTGCTGCTGCTGCTGCTGCTGCAGCCAAAAAACAAAAGGTGGTGCTGCTGCTGCTTCTGCTGCTTCTGCTTGTGTCTGGCCGCTGTTGGAGCGTCCAGGCACAGGACTTCTGCTGCTGCTGACTAAATGGCCTCCTTAATTGGATCATTTGAGTAGCCAGCACACCTGTGCAGGTAGGGCATGACATGATAGGCAGCTGCCTTGATAGCGGGTGGGTGCTGAATGTTCCTAATTGACAAAATAAGATTAATGCTTATGAAGAAATATAAAATCTCATCCCTTCCCCAATATCGCGCCACACCCCTACCCCTTAATTCCCTGGTTGAACTTGATGGACATATGTCTTTTTTCGACCGTACTAACTATGTAACTATGTAACATAACATGGGGGGGTCTCCTGGCTGTTCACACAGGTGTGTCATTGCTGTACATTGACCATGCATTGCTTCTGTGGTATTGCAAAGGCAAAGACAAATGCTTCCAGCCATCCATTGCACTAATGGATTGGTCATCAGCTGGCTGTCTATGTCCCGCATCAATATAGACCAAAGTACAGAGGGTTAGGCTATGCTATAGTGCACCTACCTGATGCATCAGAAGGTGCGAGGCCCTTGCTAAATTCTGTGCACAGACTTTGAGATCTATGCTTTAGACTGTATCTAAACCTGCTCCAACATGGACTGACATTCTGGCCTACTTTCAGCCGATGCGACTTGTCTGTCGCTGAACAGTCGCTTTTTATGTATTCAGCACCTATGTATAATGTTGTAAAAATGCTCTAGAAGCTAAAGTCGCAGAAATGTCACACATATTTGGCCTGCAACTTTCTGTGCGACAAATTCAGACAGGAAAAATCAGTATAAATCCTTAGAAAATTATCCCCCAGTGTCTCCATCTGCTGGCGGTATTGAATAAGCATTGCTGCACTGATGGGGTATGCATTAGACGAAAAAAAAGAAGAAAAAGAAGAATAATACGCCCAGAAAAGAGGCGAAAAGGAGAAAAACGTAAAAAAACGTGAAAAAAAAGTAAGAGGAAGAGAAGGGAAAAAAAGGTGGAAATGGGTTTAAAAGTGATTTCGGCGGAGAAATATATATATATATATATATATATATATATATATATATATATATACGCGCACACACACACATATATATAAACGTATTCTCCGTTGAGATATTGCAGCCGCTGCTGTGTCCAGGCCCAGGAGCCTTAGCACTGTGCTGTGATGTCACTCAATACCACTGACATCACTAGGTGTAAACAACATCTCTCCTTTGCTGTGTATGTGACTATGGAGCTGTTTGGTGATGTCGTCTATTATGGCCTTCATAGAAGCAACAGGAGATTGTTGCATCCATCTAGAACCCTCAGAACTACAGTGCTATGATGTCACTCACTTCCACAGGCCTTGCAGAGTGTAAACAACAACAACCCAGCTTTGTTGTGTATGTAACCATAGGGATTGTGATGTCACCTAGAACCTTCACAGCAGCGACAGCTTTATGAGGAGCATCAGCACTGCTCTGCCTGAGCAGAACCATCACCGCCATAGGTTGTCAAATAACCCGGATTTAACCCACACAGGTAAGTCCAATGGGGTGCAGGCATGTCCTCTATGCTTACAGCTTCCCGTGGGTGTTGGTTTGATACCGTTTGGGGACAGCCAAGGAGGCATCTGCAGGCAACAAAGGTAGGTGTGTGCTTGTGTGTGTGTTTCCTATGCAGATCCTAAGCCCAGTGTCACATGCAAGTAGGAGGAGTAAGAAGGGTTCCTGGCAAATCCGGGTTATGGATTGCATTTAAAAAGGCCCCGTGGGAGTGCAATGGGCCCCTGTCTTGCTGCTTAGCAATAATGGTATGGGTTTAGGTTCTGCTGTGTGTACTGGTGGTTGACTGCCCCCCAGCCCAGAGTGTGCATGGAAAATTGTCTGGCAGCCTCCCTGACAGCAAGCAGTGATAGTGCCCATGAAGGGGACCTTGTTGGGCCCGCCCCTTTCACGGTTATCGCTTCTCGGCCTTTTGGCTAAGATCAAGTGTAGTATCTGTTCTTATCAGTTTAATATCTGATACGTCCCCTATCTGGGGACCATATATTAAATGGATTTTTGAGAACGGGGGCCGATTTCGAAGCTTGCTTCCGTCGCCCTATGCATTGACCCGATATGGCAGTATCTTCGGGTACAGTGCACCACCCCCTTACAGGGTTAAAAAGAAAGATTCCTACTTTCATTGCTACCTGCTTGCTGGCTAGCCAGCTAGCCAGCCCTGTGGGCCTTGCTGCTGCTGCTGCTGCTGCTGCTGCTGCAGCCAAAAAACAAAAGGTGGTGCTGCTGCTGCTTCTGCTGCTTCTGCTTGTGTCTGGCCGCTGTTGGAGCGTCCAGGCACAGGACTTCTGCTGCTGCTGACTAAATGGCCTCCTTAATTGGATCATTTGAGTAGCCAGCACACCTGTGCAGGTAGGGCATGACATGATAGGCAGCTGCCTTGATAGCGGGTGGGTGCTGAATGTTCCTAATTGACAAAATAAGATTAATGCTTATGAAGAAATATAAAATCTCATCCCTTCCCCAATATCGCGCCACACCCCTACCCCTTAATTCCCTGGTTGAACTTGATGGACATATGTCTTTTTTCGACCGTACTAACTATGTAACTATGTAACATAACATGGGGGGGTCTCCTGGCTGTTCACACAGGTGTGTCATTGCTGTACATTGACCATGCATTGCTTCTGTGGTATTGCAAAGGCAAAGACAAATGCTTCCAGCCATCCATTGCACTAATGGATTGGTCATCAGCTGGCTGTCTATGTCCCGCATCAATATAGACCAAAGTACAGAGGGTTAGGCTATGCTATAGTGCACCTACCTGATGCATCAGAAGGTGCGAGGCCCTTGCTAAATTCTGTGCACAGACTTTGAGATCTATGCTTTAGACTGTATCTAAACCTGCTCCAACATGGACTGACATTCTGGCCTACTTTCAGCCGATGCGACTTGTCTGTCGCTGAACAGTCGCTTTTTATGTATTCAGCACCTATGTATAATGTTGTAAAAATGCTCTAGAAGCTAAAGTCGCAGAAATGTCACACATATTTGGCCTGCAACTTTCTGTGCGACAAATTCAGACAGGAAAAATCAGTATAAATGCTTAGAAAATTATCCCCCAGTGTCTCCATCTGCTGGCGGTATTGAATAAGCATTGCTGCACTGATGGGGTATGCATTAGACGAAAAAAAAGAAGAAAAAGAAGAATAATACGCCCAGAAAAGAGGCGAAAAGGAGAAAAACTTAAAAAAACGTGAAAAAAAAGTAAGAGGAAGAGAAGGGAAAAAAAGGTGGAAATGGGTTTAAAAGTGATTTCGGCGGAGAAATATATATATATATATATATATATATATATATATATATATATATATATATACGCGCACACACACACATATATATAAACGTATTCTCCGTTGAGATATTGCAGCCGCTGCTGTGTCCAGGCCCAGGAGCCTTAGCACTGTGCTGTGATGTCACTCAATACCACTGACATCACTAGGTGTAAACAACATCTCTCCTTTGCTGTGTATGTGACTATGGAGCTGTTTGGTGATGTTGTCTATTATGGCCTTCATAGAAGCAACAGGAGATTGTTGCATCCATCTAGAACCCTCAGAACTACAGTGCTATGATGTCACTCACTTCCACAGGCCTTGCAGAGTGTAAACAACAACAACCCAGCTTTGTTGTGTATGTAACCATAGGGATTGTGATGTCACCTAGAACCTTCACAGCAGCGACAGCTTTATGAGGAGCATCAGCACTGCTCTGCCTGAGCAGAACCATCACCGCCATAGGTTGTCAAATAACCCGGATTTAACCCACACAGGTAAGTCCAATGGGGTGCAGGCATGTCCTCTATGCTTACAGCTTCCCGTGGGTGTTGGTTTGATACCGTTTGGGGACAGCCAAGGAGGCATCTGCAGGCAACAAAGGTAGGTGTGTGCTTGTGTGTGTGTTTCCTATGCAGATCCTAAGCCCAGTGTCACATGCAAGTAGGAGGAGTAAGAAGGGTTCCTGGCAAATCCGGGTTATGGATTGCATTTAAAAAGGCCCCGTGGGAGTGCAATGGGCCCCTGTCTTGCTGCTTAGCAATAATGGTATGGGTTTAGGTTCTGCTGTGTGTACTGGTGGTTGACTGCCCCCCAGCCCAGAGTGTGCATGGAAAATTGTCTGGCAGCCTCCCTGACAGCAAGCAGTGATAGTGCCCATGAAGGGGACCTTGTTGGGCCCGCCCCTTTCACGGTTATCGCTTCTCGGCCTTTTGGCTAAGATCAAGTGTAGTATCTGTTCTTATCAGTTTAATATCTGATACGTCCCCTATCTGGGGACCATATATTAAATGGATTTTTGAGAACGGGGGCCGATTTCGAAGCTTGCTTCCGTCGCCCTATGCATTGACCCGATATGGCAGTATCTTCGGGTACAGTGCACCACCCCCTTACAGGGTTAAAAAGAAAGATTCCTACTTTCATTGCTACCTGCTTGCTGGCTAGCCAGCTAGCCAGCCCTGTGGGCCTTGCTGCTGCTGCTGCTGCTGCAGCCAAAAAACAAAAGGTGGTGCTGCTGCTGCTTCTGCTGCTTCTGCTTGTGTCTGGCCGCTGTTGGAGCGTCCAGGCACAGGACTTCTGCTGCTGCTGACTAAATGGCCTCCTTAATTGGATCATTTGAGTAGCCAGCACACCTGTGCAGGTAGGGCATGACATGATAGGCAGCTGCCTTGATAGCGGGTGGGTGCTGAATGTTCCTAATTGACAAAATAAGATTAATGCTTATGAAGAAATATAAAATCTCATCCCTTCCCCAATATCGCGCCACACCCCTACCCCTTAATTCCCTGGTTGAACTTGATGGACATATGTCTTTTTTCGACCGTACTAACTATGTAACTATGTAACATAACATGGGGGGGTCTCCTGGCTGTTCACACAGGTGTGTCATTGCTGTACATTGACCATGCATTGCTTCTGTGGTATTGCAAAGGCAAAGACAAATGCTTCCAGCCATCCATTGCACTAATGGATTGGTCATCAGCTGGCTGTCTATGTCCCGCATCAATATAGACCAAAGTACAGAGGGTTAGGCTATGCTATAGTGCACCTACCTGATGCATCAGAAGGTGCGAGGCCCTTGCTAAATTCTGTGCACAGACTTTGAGATCTATGCTTTAGACTGTATCTAAACCTGCTCCAACATGGACTGACATTCTGGCCTACTTTCAGCCGATGCGACTTGTCTGTCGCTGAACAGTCGCTTTTTATGTATTCAGCACCTATGTATAATGTTGTAAAAATGCTCTAGAAGCTAAAGTCGCAGAAATGTCACACATATTTGGCCTGCAACTTTCTGTGCGACAAATTCAGACAGGAAAAATCAGTATAAATCCTTAGAAAATTATCCCCCAGTGTCTCCATCTGCTGGCGGTATTGAATAAGCATTGCTGCACTGATGGGGTATGCATTAGACGAAAAAAAAGAAGAAAAAGAAGAATAATACGCCCAGAAAAGAGGCGAAAAGGAGAAAAACGTAAAAAAACGTGAAAAAAAAGTAAGAGGAAGAGAAGGGAAAAAAAGGTGGAAATGGGTTTAAAAGTGATTTCGGCGGAGAAATATATATATATATATATATATATATATATATATATATATACGCGCACACACACACATATATATAAACGTATTCTCCGTTGAGATATTGCAGCCGCTGCTGTGTCCAGGCCCAGGAGCCTTAGCACTGTGCTGTGATGTCACTCAATACCACTGACATCACTAGGTGTAAACAACATCTCTCCTTTGCTGTGTATGTGACTATGGAGCTGTTTGGTGATGTCGTCTATTATGGCCTTCATAGAAGCAACAGGAGATTGTTGCATCCATCTAGAACCCTCAGAACTACAGTGCTATGATGTCACTCACTTCCACAGGCCTTGCAGAGTGTAAACAACAACAACCCAGCTTTGTTGTGTATGTAACCATAGGGATTGTGATGTCACCTAGAACCTTCACAGCAGCGACAGCTTTATGAGGAGCATCAGCACTGCTCTGCCTGAGCAGAACCATCACCGCCATAGGTTGTCAAATAACCCGGATTTAACCCACACAGGTAAGTCCAATGGGGTGCAGGCATGTCCTCTATGCTTACAGCTTCCCGTGGGTGTTGGTTTGATACCGTTTGGGGACAGCCAAGGAGGCATCTGCAGGCAACAAAGGTAGGTGTGTGCTTGTGTGTGTGTTTCCTATGCAGATCCTAAGCCCAGTGTCACATGCAAGTAGGAGGAGTAAGAAGGGTTCCTGGCAAATCCGGGTTATGGATTGCATTTAAAAAGGCCCCGTGGGAGTGCAATGGGCCCCTGTCTTGCTGCTTAGCAATAATGGTATGGGTTTAGGTTCTGCTGTGTGTACTGGTGGTTGACTGCCCCCCAGCCCAGAGTGTGCATGGAAAATTGTCTGGCAGCCTCCCTGACAGCAAGCAGTGATAGTGCCCATGAAGGGGACCTTGTTGGGCCCGCCCCTTTCACGGTTATCGCTTCTCGGCCTTTTGGCTAAGATCAAGTGTAGTATCTGTTCTTATCAGTTTAATATCTGATACGTCCCCTATCTGGGGACCATATATTAAATGGATTTTTGAGAACGGGGGCCGATTTCGAAGCTTGCTTCCGTCGCCCTATGCATTGACCCGATATGGCAGTATCTTCGGGTACAGTGCACCACCCCCTTACAGGGTTAAAAAGAAAGATTCCTACTTTCATTGCTACCTGCTTGCTGGCTAGCCAGCTAGCCAGCCCTGTGGGCCTTGCTGCTGCTGCTGCTGCTG
Source organism: Hyla sarda (assembly GCF_029499605.1). Taxonomy (NCBI): domain Eukaryota; kingdom Metazoa; phylum Chordata; class Amphibia; order Anura; family Hylidae; genus Hyla; species Hyla sarda. Next base: position 86,495 of record NW_026610879.1, read on the forward strand.
CAGCCAAAAAACAAAAGGTGGTGCTGCTGCTGCTTCTGCTGCTTCTGCTTGTGTCTGGCCGCTGTTGGAGCGTCCAGGCACAGGACTTCTGCTGCTGCTGACTAAATGGCCTCCTTAATTGGATCATTTGAGTAGCCAGCACACCTGTGCAGGTAGGGCATGACATGATAGGCAGCTGCCTTGATAGCGGGTGGGTGCTGAATGTTCCTAATTGACAAAATAAGATTAATGCTTATGAAGAAATATAAAATCTCATCCCTTCCCCAATATCGCGCCACACCCCTACCCCTTAATTCCCTGGTTGAACTTGATGGACATATGTCTTTTTTCGACCGTACTAACTATGTAACTATGTAACATAACATGGGGGGGGTCTCCTGGCTGTTCACACAGGTGTGTCATTGCTGTACATTGACCATGCATTGCTTCTGTGGTATTGCAAAGGCAAAGACAAATGCTTCCAGCCATCCATTGCACTAATGGATTGGTCATCAGCTGGCTGTCTATGTCCCGCATCAATATAGACCAAAGTACAGAGGGTTAGGCTATGCTATAGTGCACCTACCTGATGCATCAGAAGGTGCGAGGCCCTTGCTAAATTCTGTGCACAGACTTTGAGATCTATGCTTTAGACTGTATCTAAACCTGCTCCAACATGGACTGACATTCTGGCCTACTTTCAGCCGATGCGACTTGTCTGTCGCTGAACAGTCGCTTTTTATGTATTCAGCACCTATGTATAATGTTGTAAAAATGCTCTAGAAGCTAAAGTCGCAGAAATGTCACACATATTTGGCCTGCAACTTTCTGTGCGACAAATTCAGACAGGAAAAATCAGTATAAATCCTTAGAAAATTATCCCCCAGTGTCTCCATCTGCTGGCGGTATTGAATAAGCATTGCTGCACTGATGGGGTATGCATTAGACGAAAAAAAAGAAGAAAAAGAAGAATAATACGCCCAGAAAAGAGGCGAAAAGGAGAAAAACGTAAAAAAACGTGAAAAAAAAGTAAGAGGAAGAGAAGGGAAAAAAAGGTGGAAATGGGTTTAAAAGTGATTTCGGCGGAGAAATATATATATATATATATATATATATATATATATATATATATATATATATATACGCGCACACACACACATATATATAAACGTATTCTCCGTTGAGATATTGCAGCCGCTGCTGTGTCCAGGCCCAGGAGCCTTAGCACTGTGCTGTGATGTCACTCAATACCACTGACATCACTAGGTGTAAACAACATCTCTCCTTTGCTGTGTATGTGACTATGGAGCTGTTTGGTGATGTCGTCTATTATGGCCTTCATAGAAGCAACAGGAGATTGTTGCATCCATCTAGAACCCTCAGAACTACAGTGCTATGATGTCACTCACTTCCACAGGCCTTGCAGAGTGTAAACAACAACAACCCAGCTTTGTTGTGTATGTAACCATAGGGATTGTGATGTCACCTAGAAACCTTCACAGCAGCGACAGCTTTATGAGGAGCATCAGCACTGCTCTGCCTGAGCAGAACCATCACCGCCATAGGTTGTCAAATAACCCGGATTTAACCCACACAGGTAAGTCCAATGGGGTGCAGGCATGTCCTCTATGCTTACAGCTTCCCGTGGGTGTTGGTTTGATACCGTTTGGGGACAGCCAAGGAGGCATCTGCAGGCAACAAAGGTAGGTGTGTGCTTGTGTGTGTGTTTCCTATGCAGATCCTAAGCCCAGTGTCACATGCAAGTAGGAGGAGTAAGAAGGGTTCCTGGCAAATCCGGGTTATGGATTGCATTTAAAAAGGCCCCGTGGGAGTGCAATGGGCCCCTGTCTTGCTGCTTAGCAATAATGGTATGGGTTTAGGTTCTGCTGTGTGTACTGGTGGTTGACTGCCCCCCAGCCCAGAGTGTGCATGGAAAATTGTCTGGCAGCCTCCCTGACAGCAAGCAGTGATAGTGCCCATGAAGGGGACCTTGTTGGGCCCGCCCCTTTCACGGTTATCGCTTCTCGGCCTTTTGGCTAAGATCAAGTGTAGTATCTGTTCTTATCAGTTTAATATCTGATACGTCCCTTATCTGGGGACCATATATTAAATGGATTTTTGAGAACGGGGGCCGATTTCGAAGCTTGCTTCCGTCGCCCTATGCATTGACCCGATATGGCAGTATCTTCGGGTACAGTGCACCACCCCCTTACAGGGTTAAAAAGAAAGATTCCTACTTTCATTGCTACCTGCTTGCTGGCTAGCCAGCTAGCCAGCCCTGTGGGCCTTGCTGCTGCTGCTGCTGCTGCAGCCAAAAAACAAAAGGTGGTGCTGCTGCTGCTTCTGCTGCTTCTGCTTGTGTCTGGCCGCTGTTGGAGCGTCCAGGCACAGGACTTCTGCTGCTGCTGACTAAATGGCCTCCTTAATTGGATCATTTGAGTAGCCAGCACACCTGTGCAGGTAGGGCATGACATGATAGGCAGCTGCCTTGATAGCGGGTGGGTGCTGAATGTTCCTAATTGACAAAATAAGATTAATGCTTATGAAGAAATATAAAATCTCATCCCTTCCCCAATATCGCGCCACACCCCTACCCCTTAATTCCCTGGTTGAACTTGATGGACATATGTCTTTTTTCGACCGTACTAACTATGTAACTATGTAACATAACATGGGGGGGTCTCCTGGCTGTTCACACAGGTGTGTCATTGCTGTACATTGACCATGCATTGCTTCTGTGGTATTGCAAAGGCAAAGACAAATGCTTCCAGCCATCCATTGCACTAATGGATTGGTCATCAGCTGGCTGTCTATGTCCCGCATCAATATAGACCAAAGTACAGAGGGTTAGGCTATGCTATAGTGCACCTACCTGATGCATCAGAAGGTGCGAGGCCCTTGCTAAATTCTGTGCACAGACTTTGAGATCTATGCTTTAGACTGTATCTAAACCTGCTCCAACATGGACTGACATTCTGGCCTACTTTCAGCCGATGCGACTTGTCTGTCGCTGAACAGTCGCTTTTTATGTATTCAGCACCTATGTATAATGTTGTAAAAATGCTCTAGAAGCTAAAGTCGCAGAAATGTCACACATATTTGGCCTGCAACTTTCTGTGCGACAAATTCAGACAGGAAAAATCAGTATAAATCCTTAGAAAATTATCCCCCAGTGTCTCCATCTGCTGGCGGTATTGAATAAGCATTGCTGCACTGATGGGGTATGCATTAGACGAAAAAAAAGAAGAAAAAGAAGAATAATACGCCCAGAAAAGAGGCGAAAAGGAGAAAAACGTAAAAAAACGTGAAAAAAAAGTAAGAGGAAGAGAAGGGAAAAAAAGGTGGAAATGGGTTTAAAAGTGATTTCGGCGGAGAAATATATATATATATATATATATATATATATATATATATACGCGCACACACACACATATATATAAACGTATTCTCCGTTGAGATATTGCAGCCGCTGCTGTGTCCAGGCCCAGGAGCCTTAGCACTGTGCTGTGATGTCACTCAATACCACTGACATCACTAGGTGTAAACAACATCTCTCCTTTGCTGTGTATGTGACTATGGAGCTGTTTGGTGATGTCGTCTATTATGGCCTTCATAGAAGCAACAGGAGATTGTTGCATCCATCTAGAACCCTCAGAACTACAGTGCTATGATGTCACTCACTTCCACAGGCCTTGCAGAGTGTAAACAACAACAACCCAGCTTTGTTGTGTATGTAACCATAGGGATTGTGATGTCACCTAGAACCTTCACAGCAGCGACAGCTTTATGAGGAGCATCAGCACTGCTCTGCCTGAGCAGAACCATCACCGCCATAGGTTGTCAAATAACCCGGATTTAACCCACACAGGTAAGTCCAATGGGGTGCAGGCATGTCCTCTATGCTTACAGCTTCCCGTGGGTGTTGGTTTGATACCGTTTGGGGACAGCCAAGGAGGCATCTGCAGGCAACAAAGGTAGGTGTGTGCTTGTGTGTGTGTTTCCTATGCAGATCCTAAGCCCAGTGTCACATGCAAGTAGGAGGAGTAAGAAGGGTTCCTGGCAAATCCGGGTTATGGATTGCATTTAAAAAGGCCCCGTGGGAGTGCAATGGGCCCCTGTCTTGCTGCTTAGCAATAATGGTATGGGTTTAGGTTCTGCTGTGTGTACTGGTGGTTGACTGCCCCCCAGCCCAGAGTGTGCATGGAAAATTGTCTGGCAGCCTCCCTGACAGCAAGCAGTGATAGTGCCCATGAAGGGGACCTTGTTGGGCCCGCCCCTTTCACGGTTATCGCTTCTCGGCCTTTTGGCTAAGATCAAGTGTAGTATCTGTTCTTATCAGTTTAATATCTGATACGTCCCCTATCTGGGGACCATATATTAAATGGATTTTTGAGAACGGGGGCCGATTTCGAAGCTTGCTTCCGTCGCCCTATGCATTGACCCGATATGGCAGTATCTTCGGGTACAGTGCACCACCCCCTTACAGGGTTAAAAAGAAAGATTCCTACTTTCATTGCTACCTGCTTGCTGGCTAGCCAGCTAGCCAGCCCTGTGGGCCTTGCTGCTGCTGCTGCTGCTGCTGCTGCTGCTGCAGCCAAAAAACAAAAGGTGGTGCTGCTGCTGCTTCTGCTGCTTCTGCTTGTGTCTGGCCGCTGTTGGAGCGTCCAGGCACAGGACTTCTGCTGCTGCTGACTAAATGGCCTCCTTAATTGGATCATTTGAGTAGCCAGCACACCTGTGCAGGTAGGGCATGACATGATAGGCAGCTGCCTTGATAGCGGGTGGGTGCTGAATGTTCCTAATTGACAAAATAAGATTAATGCTTATGAAGAAATATAAAATCTCATCCCTTCCCCAATATCGCGCCACACCCCTACCCCTTAATTCCCTGGTTGAACTTGATGGACATATGTCTTTTTTCGACCGTACTAACTATGTAACTATGTAACATAACATGGGGGGGTCTCCTGGCTGTTCACACAGGTGTGTCATTGCTGTACATTGACCATGCATTGCTTCTGTGGTATTGCAAAGGCAAAGACAAATGCTTCCAGCCATCCATTGCACTAATGGATTGGTCATCAGCTGGCTGTCTATGTCCCGCATCAATATAGACCAAAGTACAGAGGGTTAGGCTATGCTATAGTGCACCTACCTGATGCATCAGAAGGTGCGAGGCCCTTGCTAAATTCTGTGCACAGACTTTGAGATCTATGCTTTAGACTGTATCTAAACCTGCTCCAACATGGACTGACATTCTGGCCTACTTTCAGCCGATGCGACTTGTCTGTCGCTGAACAGTCGCTTTTTATGTATTCAGCACCTATGTATAATGTTGTAAAAATGCTCTAGAAGCTAAAGTCGCAGAAATGTCACACATATTTGGCCTGCAACTTTCTGTGCGACAAATTCAGACAGGAAAAATCAGTATAAATGCTTAGAAAATTATCCCCCAGTGTCTCCATCTGCTGGCGGTATTGAATAAGCATTGCTGCACTGATGGGGTATGCATTAGACGAAAAAAAAGAAGAAAAAGAAGAATAATACGCCCAGAAAAGAGGCGAAAAGGAGAAAAACTTAAAAAAACGTGAAAAAAAAGTAAGAGGAAGAGAAGGGAAAAAAAGGTGGAAATGGGTTTAAAAGTGATTTCGGCGGAGAATATATATATATATATATATATATATATATATATATATATATATATATATATACGCGCACACACACACATATATATAAACGTATTCTCCGTTGAGATATTGCAGCCGCTGCTGTGTCCAGGCCCAGGAGCCTTAGCACTGTGCTGTGATGTCACTCAATACCACTGACATCACTAGGTGTAAACAACATCTCTCCTTTGCTGTGTATGTGACTATGGAGCTGTTTGGTGATGTCGTCTATTATGGCCTTCATAGAAGCAACAGGAGATTGTTGCATCCATCTAGAACCCTCAGAACTACAGTGCTATGATGTCACTCACTTCCACAGGCCTTGCAGAGTGTAAACAACAACAACCCAGCTTTGTTGTGTATGTAACCATAGGGATTGTGATGTCACCTAGAACCTTCACAGCAGCGACAGCTTTATGAGGAGCATCAGCACTGCTCTGCCTGAGCAGAACCATCACCGCCATAGGTTGTCAAATAACCCGGATTTAACCCACACAGGTAAGTCCAATGGGGTGCAGGCATGTCCTCTATGCTTACAGCTTCCCGTGGGTGTTGGTTTGATACCGTTTGGGGACAGCCAAGGAGGCATCTGCAGGCAACAAAGGTAGGTGTGTGCTTGTGTGTGTGTTTCCTATGCAGATCCTAAGCCCAGTGTCACATGCAAGTAGGAGGAGTAAGAAGGGTTCCTGGCAAATCCGGGTTATGGATTGCATTTAAAAAGGCCCCGTGGGAGTGCAATGGGCCCCTGTCTTGCTGCTTAGCAATAATGGTATGGGTTTAGGTTCTGCTGTGTGTACTGGTGGTTGACTGCCCCCCAGCCCAGAGTGTGCATGGAAAATTGTCTGGCAGCCTCCCTGACAGCAAGCAGTGATAGTGCCCATGAAGGGGACCTTGTTGGGCCCGCCCCTTTCACGGTTATCGCTTCTCGGCCTTTTGGCTAAGATCAAGTGTAGTATCTGTTCTTATCAGTTTAATATCTGATACGTCCCCTATCTGGGGACCATATATTAAATGGATTTTTGAGAACGGGGGCCGATTTCGAAGCTTGCTTCCGTCGCCCTATGCATTGACCCGATATGGCAGTATCTTCGGGTACAGTGCACCACCCCCTTACAGGGTTAAAAAGAAAGATTCCTACTTTCATTGCTACCTGCTTGCTGGCTAGCCAGCTAGCCAGCCCTGTGGGCCTTGCTGCTGCTGCTGCTGCTGCTGCTGCTGCTGCAGCCAAAAAACAAAAGGTGGTGCTGCTGCTGCTTCTGCTGCTTCTGCTTGTGTCTGGCCGCTGTTGGAGCGTCCAGGCACAGGACTTCTGCTGCTGCTGACTAAATGGCCTCCTTAATTGGATCATTTGAGTAGCCAGCACACCTGTGCAGGTAGGGCATGACATGATAGGCAGCTGCCTTGATAGCGGGTGGGTGCTGAATGTTCCTAATTGACAAAATAAGATTAATGCTTATGAAGAAATATAAAATCTCATCCCTTCCCCAATATCGCGCCACACCCCTACCCCTTAATTCCCTGGTTGAACTTGATGGACATATGTCTTTTTTCGACCGTACTAACTATGTAACTATGTAACATAACATGGGGGGGTCTCCTGGCTGTTCACACAGGTGTGTCATTGCTGTACATTGACCATGCATTGCTTCTGTGGTATTGCAAAGGCAAAGACAAATGCTTCCAGCCATCCATTGCACTAATGGATTGGTCATCAGCTGGCTGTCTATGTCCCGCATCAATATAGACCAAAGTACAGAGGGTTAGGCTATGCTATAGTGCACCTACCTGATGCATCAGAAGGTGCGAGGCCCTTGCTAAATTCTGTGCACAGACTTTGAGATCTATGCTTTAGACTGTATCTAAACCTGCTCCAACATGGACTGACATTCTGGCCTACTTTCAGCCAATGCGACTTGTCTGTCGCTGAACAGTCGCTTTTTATGTATTCAGCACCTATGTATAATGTTGTAAAAATGCTCTAGAAGCTAAAGTCGCAGAAATGTCACACATATTTGGCCTGCAACTTTCTGTGCGACAAATTCAGACAGGAAAAATCAGTATAAATCCTTAGAAAATTATCCCCCAGTGTCTCCATCTGCTGGCGGTATTGAATAAGCATTGCTGCACTGATGGGGTATGCATTAGACGAAAAAAAAGAAGAAAAAGAAGAATAATACGCCCAGAAAAGAGGCGAAAAGGAGAAAAACGTAAAAAAACGTGAAAAAAAAGTAAGAGGAAGAGAAGGGAAAAAAAGGTGGAAATGGGTTTAAAAGTGATTTCGGCGGAGAATATATATATATATATATATATATATATATATATATATATATATATATACGCGCACACACACACATATATATAAACGTATTCTCCGTTGAGATATTGCAGCCGCTGCTGTGTCCAGGCCCAGGAGCCTTAGCACTGTGCTGTGATGTCACTCAATACCACTGACATCACTAGGTGTAAACAACATCTCTCCTTTGCTGTGTATGTGACTATGGAGCTGTTTGGTGATGTCGTCTATTATGGCCTTCATAGAAGCAACAGGAGATTGTTGCATCCATCTAGAACCCTCAGAACTACAGTGCTATGATGTCACTCACTTCCACAGGCCTTGCAGAGTGTAAACAACAACAACCCAGCTTTGTTGTGTATGTAACCATAGGGATTGTGATGTCACCTAGAACCTTCACAGCAGCGACAGCTTTATGAGGAGCATCAGCACTGCTCTGCCTGAGCAGAACCATCACCGCCATAGGTTGTCAAATAACCCGGATTTAACCCACACAGGTAAGTCCAATGGGGTGCAGGCATGTCCTCTATGCTTACAGCTTCCCGTGGGTGTTGGTTTGATACCGTTTGGGGACAGCCAAGGAGGCATCTGCAGGCAACAAAGGTAGGTGTGTGCTTGTGTGTGTGTTTCCTATGCAGATCCTAAGCCCAGTGTCACATGCAAGTAGGAGGAGTAAGAAGGGTTCCTGGCAAATCCGGGTTATGGATTGCATTTAAAAAGGCCCCGTGGGAGTGCAATGGGCCCCTGTCTTGCTGCTTAGCAATAATGGTATGGGTTTAGGTTCTGCTGTGTGTACTGGTGGTTGACTGCCCCCCAGCCCAGAGTGTGCATGGAAAATTGTCTGGCAGCCTCCCTGACAGCAAGCAGTGATAGTGCCCATGAAGGGGACCTTGTTGGGCCCGCCCCTTTCACGGTTATCGCTTCTCGGCCTTTTGGCTAAGATCAAGTGTAGTATCTGCATTTGGTCTGGTCGGAAGGTGTCTGTGGTACCCCGCTTCTCGGCCTTGGGGGATTGTCTCTCCTTACGGAGGGACTTCACCCCCTTGCTGCTATTGGGGAGCGGGCTTAGTCCACGGACAACGGGTTGCGATCCCCCTGTCTCTGGGACCTTGTGTCTCAGAAGGCATTTTCGGTACGTTGAGCGTTACCTGTAGCTTCGGAAGCACCTAGGGTACCCCCGACCTCTGCCTTGGGTAAGGGTTCCGCTTTTATAGCGGGATTCCGAGCCCCTGCTGCTATTGGGGAAGGGGCTTAGTCCCTGGGTGTGGAAGATGCCGTTCTCCTGGGCTTTCCCCTCTGGGGAAATGTCGATGCGAAATACCATCCGCATAGAGGTGTCGGAGAGCCATCGTCAGTTGAAGAACCTCCGCTTCATTGCGGAGGTGATTCTTCTTGACTACTTCCGCCTCAATAGGGAGGACATCCTGTGTCTAAATGACCAGGAAAGCCGTGGCCTGTATACCGTCACCTTCACGGCCACGGCGTGTTGCGATAACATCTATGCAACCTTGTCTGGTGCGGACCAGAGGGACGATCGACTCGACGGTCTTTCGTTCCAGTTCCTCTATGGTGAGGAACATATACCGTTGGTGGTGGCTATGCACAGCCCTCATGTGACCACGGAGGATATAGCCACTTTTCTTCGGCGATACTGCGAAGAGGTGCGATTCGCAAACAAAATCTTGAACTCCGTGCGGTTCTGGAACGGCAAGAGGAAGTTCTGGGTCAAGCTCCGTAAGGATCCCGGTGGTATTGGGGGTCTTTGCCATCCGCCCCCAAATTTTGCCATCGGGAGAGTTCGGGGCTTCCTGTTCTATCCTCAAATGCCTATGTATTGCCGAAATTGCTTGAGGTTTGGCCACACCCAGGAGACCTGCGGCGCGGAGCGTGTGATTCGCTGCAATAGGTGTGGCCAAGAAGGTCACATAGCCTCAAGATGTAGCCATACGATAAGGTGCAACCTCTGCGGAGAGGAAAATCACGATTTTAATTCCTGTCCCCATAAAGCAAAAACTACGATGGGTGGGTCAAGGCTGGGCCCACCCAAAGAGGGGACAGGACAAAAGACGTCCTTTTTTAAGATGCCCAAACCCCAGATGGCAGGTACTGATGGGTCCAGGCCCAAGACCTCTGGTGCTCCATCGGGGGGCCCACCGGTGGTAGTGCTAGGGGGAGGCCATGGGGATTCCACGAAGCCCGGGCGGGTGATCGAGTTTACTGCCCGGGAAATTGAAAGACGTCGATCGACTTCCTACCTGGCTCAAGAGCCCGCCGAAACTTCTGAAGGGGGCTCACCTGTGGCGGGTGGCAGCCGACGGTCCTCGGTGGGGGCAAAAGTGGACCCAAAATTGCAGCATAAGCCAGGTACTGGCTTGGCCCAGGGTCGCCCTGCTCCGGACGAAGAGGCCCCGGTGAAAGCCCGCCGGAAGGGGAGCCAGGTGGCCAGGTCTGAGCCCGGTCCTGTTACTCCGCCTATACAGGACAGGGCCAAGAAGACAAGTGGCGCCAAACCAGGGTTTGCTGCCCCGCCAGCAGTGGACCCGGTGGGTAAAACTGGCCATCGTCGATCGATGGGGAAGTTGGAGCAACAGTCCTCAGCAACGCTTGCTGGGGAACAAGCGATGAAAACTTCCCAAGGTAGCGGCAAAGGTTCCGGAAAAGAGGCCTCACAGGCCCCTGTGCAGCAGTTCCAGTCGTCAAATGATGAAAGAAGACGCAGATCCATCAGCCGGGGGCCAGAGATTACATCGAGTGAGAGCAACACAGAGGATATGGACAGCAGTGTGACATTTAAAAGACAAAGAGAAGAAGAAGAGGAAGACATTCAAAGGAAAGCGGCGTGCCGTAGTTCGGACGAGAGCGAGCTCAGGGTCGGGGCATCATCGATCTCAAGCTCCGACCCTCAGAACATCAAGGAGCTGATGACCCCGCAGGCGGGGGATGACGGTACGCAGCTTATTATTGACTTTGATTCTCCAAGCACGGACTCTCCATAAACTATGCCTATCCCTGTAAAAATTGCCTCACTCAATGTGAGGTCCTTAAAGAGCCCTGATCGCAGGGCTGCTTTATTTTCTTATCTAGAGACATGTGACTTTGACCTTTGCCTGCTACAAGAATGTGGAATCCCTAGTAAAATGGACTATAAAGACTTAAAAGAAGACTGGAAGCTGGGCCCATCCATATGGTCCGGTGCAAATGACTGTCGTTCTGTGGGTGTTGGGCTGCTCTGCCGAGGCCAGTCCTTTTCTATTCATACAGTAACTGAGATTGTGCCTGGCAGAGCTCTTTTAATTCATCTATATTTTAATGGACTTTTAATTCGTGTTTTAAATGTGTATGCCCCTCCTGATAAACAGGAGCGGGCAGAACTATTTGAAATTTTACCACTGTTTTGTGTTGGGTCTTCCCCCCTGCTGGTGGGAGGTGATTTTAACTGCATACGTGATGGGGAACACCGGCAGGGTGGGGATATTAATCGTAAAGACCGCACTTCTTACCTGCTTAAAAATTTTATTGATGATTTTAATTTGAAAGATTGCTGGAAGGATCTCTTGCCGGAGGACCCAGGCGCCACATGGTCCAATGGAAGAGTGAGCTCCAGAATCGATTTTATTTTTTCCTCTAGAGCTTTTAAACCCCTGAAATGCACGCTCGAGCAGAATATCTTCTCTGATCATAAGCTCCTCTTGGTGGGCCTGGAGCTAGAGGGGGAGCAAAAAGCAAAAAGGGGCCTCTGGAGATTAAACACCACACTCCTAGAGGACCCTGAGATAAAAGAGGAGTTTGTGCGGACCTACCAATGCTGGCAATCACAAAGAAAACCCCACGAGCCTATGCTGCACTGGTGGGAGGGCACCAAATCTAAAATCAGATTTTTTTTTATCAAAGCAGGTAAGAAGAAGGCAAAAATGGAAAAACAGTGGTTTTATGTTCTTAACATGCGTTTAAATGTACTTTTTAAATTGAAAGAAGCTGGTATGGATGTAGAAAATGATATTTTAAACCTTAAAACTGAAATAAAACATGCCATAGAAAAGAAAGGGAAACAAATCATTTTTAACTCACATGTGCAGCACCTGGAGGAGGGCGAGAAATGTTCCCGTTTCTTTTTTAAAAAAGTGATGAATAGGAGGGATATCATCCAAAACCTTGAGGGTGAATCCACTCCAAAAGGCATGTTAGATGCAGTTTTTAACTTCTACCAGCTTCTTTTTAATAAGAAAGATCTTAATCCATCCTTTTTAGAACATGTTCTTAATTCCCTTGATTTTAAGCTAGATGTTTTAGACCAGGAGGTTTTATCCCGTGATCTTAACTTAGATGAACTTTTATTTGTTTTTAAAAGTTTTTCTAGTGGGAAGGCCCCTGGGGAAGATGGTTTACCCATCGAATTTTATTTAGCTTTTTGGGATATTTTAAAGGATGATATGGTTTTATTGTATAAAGAAACTTTTATTGTTAATGAACTTCCCCCTTCCTGGAGGAGGGGGATTGTATCATTACTTTTTAAAAAGGGTGAAAAGGATATGCTAAAAAATTGGCGCCCCATCACACTTTTAAATGTTGATTATAAAGTTTTAGCCAAGTTATTAGCTGTCCGTTTTAAACCTTTTATTCATAAATTAATTCACCCAAATCAGGTTTGTGGGGTACCTGGAAGGTCTATAGCTGAATCCCTAAATATTTTAAGAGATGTTTTATGGTATTTTAAGGATAGAAATCAAACTGTAGCAATTTTATCCTTAGACTTTGAAAAAGCCTTTGATAGGGTCTCCCATGAATACCTGTTTTTAGTTCTTAAAAAGATGGCAGTGCCTGAAACGATTTTAAGCCGAATCATGCTTTTATACCGATCCTGTTTTAGTCAAGTCTCTGTTAATGGCTTTTTAACCAGCGGTGTTCCTCTTTTATCAGGTGTCAAACAGGGCTGCCCCCTGTCCCCACTCCTTTTTATTTGCGCAATCGAACCACTGATGGCCCTCCTCAGAAAAGACCGGGTAGTAAGAGGCGTACCGATACCTGGTGGAGGAGGGACCCATCTAAAGGTGTTGGGGTACATGGATGATGTCACCATACTGTGCCCGGACTCTCCATCCATGAGGGGGGCATTGAGGAACACCAGCTATTTCTGCGAGGTCTCTGGTTTTAAGCTAAACACAGATAAATGTGACTGTTTTTATATTGGCTCCTGGGATTCATCCATCACCCCAGGAGTCACAATGCAACAGGATCAAATTAAAGTTTTAGGTATTGTTTTTAACCAGGTCAATGATGGGAGCCCTAACTGGGATTCAGCTATAGCTAAGATGGAGAAGAAGATTTTAATGTGGAATCTTAGAAACCTTACCATGGAGGGGAAGATTTTAATAATAAAGATGGTTTTACTCCCTATTATGCTATACATTGCCATGGTATTTCCTCCATCTATTTTATACATTAAAAAAGTAACTAGAATTGTTTTTACTTTTTTATGGGGTTCAAAAATGGAGAAATTAAAGCGTGATTTTATGTACAAAAGTAAAGATAATGGCGGGAAAGATGTTCCTAACCTTTTTACTTTCTTTTACATAAAGTATTTCTGTTTCTGTTTTAAAATTATTAAATCCGATGGCATTTTTAGCTGCTTTTTAAGGTACGCTGCGGGCATGGTTTTTAAAAGATGGTTGCGCATCCCTCTGAACGCTCCGGTGCTTCTGTGTCCCCCAAAACATTATGTGGTGTTGGAAAAGACAGTCAGGCTCCTAGGTCTCCAAGATTTGGAGCCTGACATACTGGGGGACCAGAGAAAGGTATCAAAGGTCCTCAGGCGGAGTGAGGTTACCCTGGCAGTGTCCAATTTCACACAGGCAAGATCCAAAAAGGTATGGCGGAACGTGTACGGGAAGTTTCTGGCGAATGTACACAGGGATCTTGCCTGGGCAATCGTCCACCAGTGCCTCCCTACTCGTGAGTTTCAGCACAGGCGAGGACTGGTGGCGAGAGCCAAGTGCCCGAGAGATGGCTGCGGAGTGGACGAAACGGTGCTGCACATATTTTGGAACTGCCCTTTTGCACGGGAGCTTTGGAGGAAGGTAGGCCCACTTTTGAAGTGGGCCTGCGGCCTAAAAGATTTTAATCACGAATGTGTCTTTTACGGTCTTTTTAACTGCTCCAATTTTAAACAGCAGATGATCTGCTGGATGATTATTAATTGTTTTAAAAATGCCATCTGGAAAGTTAGGAACATCTTACTTTTTAAACATGATTTTATTGATGTTAAAAACTGTATAAAGCTGGCCCTGAGTGAGATGTACATCTATTACCTAAGAGACAAGAAACAGTTGGGGGCCAGCGAGGCAGCATCCATGTGGTGTCTGCCTCTATGGAACGAAATAACAGTATAATCAGTTTTTATGACATTTGTATAATGTTTTATCCTGCCATTTTTATTTTTTCTCCTTTTATTACTGGTTTTATTATTTGTATTTTAAAACTTTTGTGAACCTTTTATTATTTTGCATTTTAAATTTTGTATGGTTTCTTATTTATTCAATAAAATTTTGTTGAAACCTTATCTGTTCTTATCAGTTTAATATCTGATACGTCCCCTATCTGGGGACCATATATTAAATGGATTTTTGAGAACGGGGGCCGATTTCGAAGCTTGCTTCCGTCGCCCTATGCATTGACCCGATATGGCAGTATCTTCGGGTACAGTGCACCACCCCCTTACAGGGTTAAAAAGAAAGATTCCTACTTTCATTGCTACCTGCTTGCTGGCTAGCCAGCTAGCCAGCCCTGTGGGCCTTGCTGCTGCTGCTGCTGCTGCAGCCAAAAAACAAAAGGTGGTGCTGCTGCTGCTTCTGCTGCTTCTGCTTGTGTCTGGCCGCTGTTGGAGCGTCCAGGCACAGGACTTCTGCTGCTGCTGACTAAATGGCCTCCTTAATTGGATCATTTGAGTAGCCAGCACACCTGTGCAGGTAGGGCATGACATGATAGGCAGCTGCCTTGATAGCGGGTGGGTGCTGAATGTTCCTAATTGACAAAATAAGATTAATGCTTATGAAGAAATATAAAATCTCATCCCTTCCCCAATATCGCGCCACACCCCTACCCCTTAATTCCCTGGTTGAACTTGATGGACATATGTCTTTTTTCGACCGTACTAACTATGTAACTATGTAACATAACATGGGGGGGTCTCCTGGCTGTTCACACAGGTGTGTCATTGCTGTACATTGACCATGCATTGCTTCTGTGGTATTGCAAAGGCAAAGACAAATGCTTCCAGCCATCCATTGCACTAATGGATTGGTCATCAGCTGGCTGTCTATGTCCCGCATCAATATAGACCAAAGTACAGAGGGTTAGGCTATGCTATAGTGCACCTACCTGATGCATCAGAAGGTGCGAGGCCCTTGCTAAATTCTGTGCACAGACTTTGAGATCTATGCTTTAGACTGTATCTAAACCTGCTCCAACATGGACTGACATTCTGGCCTACTTTCAGCCGATGCGACTTGTCTGTCGCTGAACAGTCGCTTTTTATGTATTCAGCACCTATGTATAATGTTGTAAAAATGCTCTAGAAGCTAAAGTCGCAGAAATGTCACACATATTTGGCCTGCAACTTTCTGTGCGACAAATTCAGACAGGAAAAATCAGTATAAATCCTTAGAAAATTATCCCCCAGTGTCTCCATCTGCTGGCGGTATTGAATAAGCATTGCTGCACTGATGGGGTATGCATTAGACGAAAAAAAAGAAGAAAAAGAAGAATAATACGCCCAGAAAAGAGGCGAAAAGGAGAAAAACGTAAAAAAACGTGAAAAAAAAGTAAGAGGAAGAGAAGGGAAAAAAAGGTGGAAATGGGTTTAAAAGTGATTTCGGCGGAGAAATATATATATATATATATATATATATATATATATATATATATATATATATATATACGCGCACACACACACATATATATAAACGTATTCTCCGTTGAGATATTGCAGCCGCTGCTGTGTCCAGGCCCAGGAGCCTTAGCACTGTGCTGTGATGTCACTCAATACCACTGACATCACTAGGTGTAAACAACATCTCTCCTTTGCTGTGTATGTGACTATGGAGCTGTTTGGTGATGTCGTCTATTATGGCCTTCATAGAAGCAACAGGAGATTGTTGCATCCATCTAGAACCCTCAGAACTACAGTGCTATGATGTCACTCACTTCCACAGGCCTTGCAGAGTGTAAACAACAACAACCCAGCTTTGTTGTGTATGTAACCATAGGGATTGTGATGTCACCTAGAACCTTCACAGCAGCGACAGCTTTATGAGGAGCATCAGCACTGCTCTGCCTGAGCAGAACCATCACCGCCATAGGTTGTCAAATAACCCGGATTTAACCCACACAGGTAAGTCCAATGGGGTGCAGGCATGTCCTCTATGCTTACAGCTTCCCGTGGGTGTTGGTTTGATACCGTTTGGGGACAGCCAAGGAGGCATCTGCAGGCAACAAAGGTAGGTGTGTGCTTGTGTGTGTGTTTCCTATGCAGATCCTAAGCCCAGTGTCACATGCAAGTAGGAGGAGTAAGAAGGGTTCCTGGCAAATCCGGGTTATGGATTGCATTTAAAAAGGCCCCGTGGGAGTGCAATGGGCCCCTGTCTTGCTGCTTAGCAATAATGGTATGGGTTTAGGTTCTGCTGTGTGTACTGGTGGTTGACTGCCCCCCAGCCCAGAGTGTGCATGGAAAATTGTCTGGCAGCCTCCCTGACAGCAAGCAGTGATAGTGCCCATGAAGGGGACCTTGTTGGGCCCGCCCCTTTCACGGTTATCGCTTCTCGGCCTTTTGGCTAAGATCAAGTGTAGTATCTGTTCTTATCAGTTTAATATCTGATACGTCCCCTATCTGGGGACCATATATTAAATGGATTTTTGAGAACGGGGGCCGATTTCGAAGCTTGCTTCCGTCGCCCTATGCATTGACCCGATATGGCAGTATCTTCGGGTACAGTGCACCACCCCCTTACAGGGTTAAAAAGAAAGATTCCTACTTTCATTGCTACCTGCTTGCTGGCTAGCCAGCTAGCCAGCCCTGTGGGCCTTGCTGCTGCTGCTGCTGCTGCAGCCAAAAAACAAAAGGTGGTGCTGCTGCTGCTTCTGCTGCTTCTGCTTGTGTCTGGCCGCTGTTGGAGCGTCCAGGCACAGGACTTCTGCTGCTGCTGACTAAATGGCCTCCTTAATTGGATCATTTGAGTAGCCAGCACACCTGTGCAGGTAGGGCATGACATGATAGGCAGCTGCCTTGATAGCGGGTGGGTGCTGAATGTTCCTAATTGACAAAATAAGATTAATGCTTATGAAGAAATATAAAATCTCATCCCTTCCCCAATATCGCGCCACACCCCTACCCCTTAATTCCCTGGTTGAACTTGATGGACATATGTCTTTTTTCGACCGTACTAACTATGTAACTATGTAACATAACATGGGGGGGTCTCCTGGCTGTTCACACAGGTGTGTCATTGCTGTACATTGACCATGCATTGCTTCTGTGGTATTGCAAAGGCAAAGACAAATGCTTCCAGCCATCCATTGCACTAATGGATTGGTCATCAGCTGGCTGTCTATGTCCCGCATCAATATAGACCAAAGTACAGAGGGTTAGGCTATGCTATAGTGCACCTACCTGATGCATCAGAAGGTGCGAGGCCCTTGCTAAATTCTGTGCACAGACTTTGAGATCTATGCTTTAGACTGTATCTAAACCTGCTCCAACATGGACTGACATTCTGGCCTACTTTCAGCCGATGCGACTTGTCTGTCGCTGAACAGTCGCTTTTTATGTATTCAACACCTATGTATAATGTTGTAAAAATGCTCTAGAAGCTAAAGTCGCAGAAATGTCACACATATTTGGCCTGCAACTTTCTGTGCGACAAATTCAGACAGGAAAAATCAGTATAAATCCTTAGAAAATTATCCCCCAGTGTCTCCATCTGCTGGCGGTATTGAATAAGCATTGCTGCACTGATGGGGTATGCATTAGACGAAAAAAAAGAAGAAAAAGAAGAATAATACGCCCAGAAAAGAGGCGAAAAGGAGAAAAACGTAAAAAAACGTGAAAAAAAAGTAAGAGGAAGAGAAGGGAAAAAAAGGTGGAAATGGGTTTAAAAGTGATTTCGGCGGAGAAATATATATATATATATATATATATATATATATATATATATATATACGCGCACACACACACATATATATAAACGTATTCTCCGTTGAGATATTGCAGCCGCTGCTGTGTCCAGGCCCAGGAGCCTTAGCACTGTGCTGTGATGTCACTCAATACCACTGACATCACTAGGTGTAAACAACATCTCTCCTTTGCTGTGTATGTGACTATGGAGCTGTTTGGTGATGTCGTCTATTATGGCCTTCATAGAAGCAACAGGAGATTGTTGCATCCATCTAGAACCCTCAGAACTACAGTGCTATGATGTCACTCACTTCCACAGGCCTTGCAGAGTGTAAACAACAACAACCCAGCTTTGTTGTGTATGTAACCATAGGGATTGTGATGTCACCTAGAACCTTCACAGCAGCGACAGCTTTATGAGGAGCATCAGCACTGCTCTGCCTGAGCAGAACCATCACCGCCATAGGTTGTCAAATAACCCGGATTTAACCCACACAGGTAAGTCCAATGGGGTGCAGGCATGTCCTCTATGCTTACAGCTTCCCGTGGGTGTTGGTTTGATACCGTTTGGGGACAGCCAAGGAGGCATCTGCAGGCAACAAAGGTAGGTGTGTGCTTGTGTGTGTGTTTCCTATGCAGATCCTAAGCCCAGTGTCACATGCAAGTAGGAGGAGTAAGAAGGGTTCCTGGCAAATCCGGGTTATGGATTGCATTTAAAAAGGCCCCGTGGGAGTGCAATGGGCCCCTGTCTTGCTGCTTAGCAATAATGGTATGGGTTTAGGTTCTGCTGTGTGTACTGGTGGTTGACTGCCCCCCAGCCCAGAGTGTGCATGGAAAATTGTCTGGCAGCCTCCCTGACAGCAAGCAGTGATAGTGCCCATGAAGGGGACCTTGTTGGGCCCGCCCCTTTCACGGTTATCGCTTCTCGGCCTTTTGGCTAAGATCAAGTGTAGTATCTGTTCTTATCAGTTTAATATCTGATACGTCCCCTATCTGGGGACCATATATTAAATGGATTTTTGAGAACGGGGGCCGATTTCGAAGCTTGCTTCCGTCGCCCTATGCATTGACCCGATATGGCAGTATCTTCGGGTACAGTGCACCACCCCCTTACAGGGTTAAAAAGAAAGATTCCTACTTTCATTGCTACCTGCTTGCTGGCTAGCCAGCTAGCCAGCCCTGTGGGCCTTGCTGCTGCTGCTGCAGCCAAAAAACAAAAGGTGGTGCTGCTGCTGCTGCTTCTGCTGCTTCTGCTTGTGTCTGGCCGCTGTTGGAGCGTCCAGGCACAGGACTTCTGCTGCTGCTGACTAAATGGCCTCCTTAATTGGATCATTTGAGTAGCCAGCACACCTGTGCAGGTAGGGCATGACATGATAGGCAGCTGCCTTGATAGCGGGTGGGTGCTGAATGTTCCTAATTGACAAAATAAGATTAATGCTTATGAAGAAATATAAAATCTCATCCCTTCCCCAATATCGCGCCACACCCCTACCCCTTAATTCCCTGGTTGAACTTGATGGACATATGTCTTTTTTCGACCGTACTAACTATGTAACTATGTAACATAACATGGGGGGGTCTCCTGGCTGTTCACACAGGTGTGTCATTGCTGTACATTGACCATGCATTGCTTCTGTGGTATTGCAAAGGCAAAGACAAATGCTTCCAGCCATCCATTGCACTAATGGATTGGTCATCAGCTGGCTGTCTATGTCCCGCATCAATATAGACCAAAGTACAGAGGGTTAGGCTATGCTATAGTGCACCTACCTGATGCATCAGAAGGTGCGAGGCCCTTGCTAAATTCTGTGCACAGACTTTGAGATCTATGCTTTAGACTGTATCTAAACCTGCTCCAACATGGACTGACATTCTGGCCTACTTTCAGCCGATGCGACTTGTCTGTCGCTGAACAGTCGCTTTTTATGTATTCAGCACCTATGTATAATGTTGTAAAAATGCTCTAGAAGCTAAAGTCGCAGAAATGTCACACATATTTGGCCTGCAACTTTCTGTGCGACAAATTCAGACAGGAAAAATCAGTATAAATCCTTAGAAAATTATCCCCCAGTGTATCCATCTGCTGGCGGTATTGAATAAGCATTGCTGCACTGATGGGGTATGCATTAGACGAAAAAAAAGAAGAAAAAGAAGAATAATACGCCCAGAAAAGAGGCGAAAAGGAGAAAAACGTAAAAAAACGTGAAAAAAAAGTAAGAGGAAGAGAAGGGAAAAAAAGGTGGAAATGGGTTTAAAAGTGATTTCGGCGGAGAAATATATATATATATATATATATATATATATATATATATATATATATATATATATATACGCGCACACACACACATATATATAAACGTATTCTCCGTTGAGATATTGCAGCCGCTGCTGTGTCCAGGCCCAGGAGCCTTAGCACTGTGCTGTGATGTCACTCAATACCACTGACATCACTAGGTGTAAACAACATCTCTCCTTTGCTGTGTATGTGACTATGGAGCTGTTTGGTGATGTCGTCTATTATGGCCTTCATAGAAGCAACAGGAGATTGTTGCATCCATCTAGAACCCTCAGAACTACAGTGCTATGATGTCACTCACTTCCACAGGCCTTGCAGAGTGTAAACAACAACAACCCAGCTTTGTTGTGTATGTAACCATAGGGATTGTGATGTCACCTAGAACCTTCACAGCAGCGACAGCTTTATGAGGAGCATCAGCACTGCTCTGCCTGAGCAGAACCATCACCGCCATAGGTTGTCAAATAACCCGGATTTAACCCACACAGGTAAGTCCAATGGGGTGCAGGCATGTCCTCTATGCTTACAGCTTCCCGTGGGTGTTGGTTTGATACCGTTTGGGGACAGCCAAGGAGGCATCTGCAGGCAACAAAGGTAGGTGTGTGCTTGTGTGTGTGTTTCCTATGCAGATCCTAAGCCCAGTGTCACATGCAAGTAGGAGGAGTAAGAAGGGTTCCTGGCAAATCCGGGTTATGGATTGCATTTAAAAAGGCCCCGTGGGAGTGCAATGGGCCCCTGTCTTGCTGCTTAGCAATAATGGTATGGGTTTAGGTTCTGCTGTGTGTACTGGTGGTTGACTGCCCCCCAGCCCAGAGTGTGCATGGAAAATTGTCTGGCAGCCTCCCTGACAGCAAGCAGTGATAGTGCCCATGAAGGGGACCTTGTTGGGCCCGCCCCTTTCACGGTTATCGCTTCTCGGCCTTTTGGCTAAGATCAAGTGTAGTATCTGTTCTTATCAGTTTAATATCTGATACGTCCCCTATCTGGGGACCATATATTAAATGGATTTTTGAGAACGGGGGCCGATTTCGAAGCTTGCTTCCGTCGCCCTATGCATTGACCCGATATGGCAGTATCTTCGGGTACAGTGCACCACCCCCTTACAGGGTTAAAAAGAAAGATTCCTACTTTCATTGCTACCTGCTTGCTGGCTAGCCAGCTAGCCAGCCCTGTGGGCCTTGCTGCTGCTGCTGCTGCTGCAGCCAAAAAACAAAAGGTGGTGCTGCTGCTGCTTCTGCTGCTTCTGCTTGTGTCTGGCCGCTGTTGGAGCGTCCAGGCACAGGACTTCTGCTGCTGCTGACTAAATGGCCTCCTTAATTGGATCATTTGAGTAGCCAGCACACCTGTGCAGGTAGGGCATGACATGATAGGCAGCTGCCTTGATAGCGGGTGGGTGCTGAATGTTCCTAATTGACAAAATAAGATTAATGCTTATGAAGAAATATAAAATCTCATCCCTTCCCCAATATCGCGCCACACCCCTACCCCTTAATTCCCTGGTTGAACTTGATGGACATATGTCTTTTTTCGACCGTACTAACTATGTAACTATGTAACATAACATGGGGGGGTCTCCTGGCTGTTCACACAGGTGTGTCATTGCTGTACATTGACCATGCATTGCTTCTGTGGTATTGCAAAGGCAAAGACAAATGCTTCCAGCCATCCATTGCACTAATGGATTGGTCATCAGCTGGCTGTCTATGTCCCGCATCAATATAGACCAAAGTACAGAGGGTTAGGCTATGCTATAGTGCACCTACCTGATGCATCAGAAGGTGCGAGGCCCTTGCTAAATTCTGTGCACAGACTTTGAGATCTATGCTTTAGACTGTATCTAAACCTGCTCCAACATGGACTGACATTCTGGCCTACTTTCAGCCGATGCGACTTGTCTGTCGCTGAACAGTCGCTTTTTATGTATTCAGCACCTATGTATAATGTTGTAAAAATGCTCTAGAAGCTAAAGTCGCAGAAATGTCACACATATTTGGCCTGCAACTTTCTGTGCGACAAATTCAGACAGGAAAAATCAGTATAAATCCTTAGAAAATTATCCCCCAGTGTCTCCATCTGCTGGCGGTATTGAATAAGCATTGCTGCACTGATGGGGTATGCATTAGACGAAAAAAAAGAAGAAAAAGAAGAATAATACGCCCAGAAAAGAGGCGAAAAGGAGAAAAACGTAAAAAAACGTGAAAAAAAAGTAAGAGGAAGAGAAGGGAAAAAAAGGTGGAAATGGGTTTAAAAGTGATTTCGGCGGAGAATATATATATATATATATATATATATATATATATATATATATATACGCGCACACACACACATATATATAAACGTATTCTCCGTTGAGATATTGCAGCCGCTGCTGTGTCCAGGCCCAGGAGCCTTAGCACTGTGCTGTGATGTCACTCAATACCACTGACATCACTAGGTGTAAACAACATCTCTCCTTTGCTGTGTATGTGACTATGGAGCTGTTTGGTGATGTCGTCTATTATGGCCTTCATAGAAGCAACAGGAGATTGTTGCATCCATCTAGAACCCTCAGAACTACAGTGCTATGATGTCACTCACTTCCACAGGCCTTGCAGAGTGTAAACAACAACAACCCAGCTTTGTTGTGTATGTAACCATAGGGATTGTGATGTCACCTAGAACCTTCACAGCAGCGACAGCTTTATGAGGAGCATCAGCACTGCTCTGCCTGAGCAGAACCATCACCGCCATAGGTTGTCAAATAACCCGGATTTAACCCACACAGGTAAGTCCAATGGGGTGCAGGCATGTCCTCTATGCTTACAGCTTCCCGTGGGTGTTGGTTTGATACCGTTTGGGGACAGCCAAGGAGGCATCTGCAGGCAACAAAGGTAGGTGTGTGCTTGTGTGTGTGTTTCCTATGCAGATCCTAAGCCCAGTGTCACATGCAAGTAGGAGGAGTAAGAAGGGTTCCTGGCAAATCCGGGTTATGGATTGCATTTAAAAAGGCCCCGTGGGAGTGCAATGGGCCCCTGTCTTGCTGCTTAGCAATAATGGTATGGGTTTAGGTTCTGCTGTGTGTACTGGTGGTTGACTGCCCCCCAGCCCAGAGTGTGCATGGAAAATTGTCTGGCAGCCTCCCTGACAGCAAGCAGTGATAGTGCCCATGAAGGGGACCTTGTTGGGCCCGCCCCTTTCACGGTTATCGCTTCTCGGCCTTTTGGCTAAGATCAAGTGTAGTATCTGTTCTTATCAGTTTAATATCTGATACGTCCCCTATCTGGGGACCATATATTAAATGGATTTTTGAGAACGGGGGCCGATTTCGAAGCTTGCTTCCGTCGCCCTATGCATTGACCCGATATGGCAGTATCTTCGGGTACAGTGCACCACCCCCTTACAGGGTTAAAAAGAAAGATTCCTACTTTCATTGCTACCTGCTTGCTGGCTAGCCAGCTAGCCAGCCCTGTGGGCCTTGCTGCTGCTGCTGCTGCTGCAGCCAAAAAACAGAAGGTGGTGCTGCTGCTGCTTCTGCTGCTTCTGCTTGTGTCTGGCCGCTGTTGGAGCGTCCAGGCACAGGACTTCTGCTGCTGCTGACTAAATGGCCTCCTTAATTGGATCATTTGAGTAGCCAGCACACCTGTGCAGGTAGGGCATGACATGATAGGCAGCTGCCTTGATAGCGGGTGGGTGCTGAATGTTCCTAATTGACAAAATAAGATTAATGCTTATGAAGAAATATAAAATCTCATCCCTTCCCCAATATCGCGCCACACCCCTACCCCTTAATTCCCTGGTTGAACTTGATGGACATATGTCTTTTTTCGACCGTACTAACTATGTAACTATGTAACATAACATGGGGGGGTCTCCTGGCTGTTCACACAGGTGTGTCATTGCTGTACATTGACCATGCATTGCTTCTGTGGTATTGCAAAGGCAAAGACAAATGCTTCCAGCCATCCATTGCACTAATGGATTGGTCATCAGCTGGCTGTCTATGTCCCGCATCAATATAGACCAAAGTACAGAGGGTTAGGCTATGCTATAGTGCACCTACCTGATGCATCAGAAGGTGCGAGGCCCTTGCTAAATTCTGTGCACAGACTTTGAGATCTATGCTTTAGACTGTATCTAAACCTGCTCCAACATGGACTGACATTCTGGCCTACTTTCAGCCGATGCGACTTGTCTGTCGCTGAACAGTCGCTTTTTATGTATTCAACACCTATGTATAATGTTGTAAAAATGCTCTAGAAGCTAAAGTCGCAGAAATGTCACACATATTTGGCCTGCAACTTTCTGTGCGACAAATTCAGACAGGAAAAATCAGTATAAATCCTTAGAAAATTATCCCCCAGTGTCTCCATCTGCTGGCGGTATTGAATAAGCATTGCTGCACTGATGGGGTATGCATTAGACGAAAAAAAAGAAGAAAAAGAAGAATAATACGCCCAGAAAAGAGGCGAAAAGGAGAAAAACGTAAAAAAACGTGAAAAAAAAGTAAGAGGAAGAGAAGGGAAAAAAAGGTGGAAATGGGTTTAAAAGTGATTTCGGCGGAGAAATATATATATATATATATATATATATATATATATATATATATATACGCGCACACACACACATATATATAAACGTATTCTCCGTTGAGATATTGCAGCCGCTGCTGTGTCCAGGCCCAGGAGCCTTAGCACTGTGCTGTGATGTCACTCAATACCACTGACATCACTAGGTGTAAACAACATCTCTCCTTTGCTGTGTATGTGACTATGGAGCTGTTTGGTGATGTCGTCTATTATGGCCTTCATAGAAGCAACAGGAGATTGTTGCATCCATCTAGAACCCTCAGAACTACAGTGCTATGATGTCACTCACTTCCACAGGCCTTGCAGAGTGTAAACAACAACAACCCAGCTTTGTTGTGTATGTAACCATAGGGATTGTGATGTCACCTAGAACCTTCACAGCAGCGACAGCTTTATGAGGAGCATCAGCACTGCTCTGCCTGAGCAGAACCATCACCGCCATAGGTTGTCAAATAACCCGGATTTAACCCACACAGGTAAGTCCAATGGGGTGCAGGCATGTCCTCTATGCTTACAGCTTCCCGTGGGTGTTGGTTTGATACCGTTTGGGGACAGCCAAGGAGGCATCTGCAGGCAACAAAGGTAGGTGTGTGCTTGTGTGTGTGTTTCCTATGCAGATCCTAAGCCCAGTGTCACATGCAAGTAGGAGGAGTAAGAAGGGTTCCTGGCAAATCCGGGTTATGGATTGCATTTAAAAAGGCCCCGTGGGAGTGCAATGGGCCCCTGTCTTGCTGCTTAGCAATAATGGTATGGGTTTAGGTTCTGCTGTGTGTACTGGTGGTTGACTGCCCCCCAGCCCAGAGTGTGCATGGAAAATTGTCTGGCAGCCTCCCTGACAGCAAGCAGTGATAGTGCCCATGAAGGGGACCTTGTTGGGCCCGCCCCTTTCACGGTTATCGCTTCTCGGCCTTTTGGCTAAGATCAAGTGTAGTATCTGTTCTTATCAGTTTAATATCTGATACGTCCCCTATCTGGGGACCATATATTAAATGGATTTTTGAGAACGGGGGCCGATTTCGAAGCTTGCTTCCGTCGCCCTATGCTTTGACCCGATATGGCAGTATCTTCGGGTACAGTGCACCACCCCCTTACAGGGTTAAAAAGAAAGATTCCTACTTTCATTGCTACCTGCTTGCTGGCTAGCCAGCTAGCCAGCCCTGTGGGCCTTGCTGCTGCTGCTGCAGCCAAAAAACAAAAGGTGGTGCTGCTGCTGCTGCTTCTGCTGCTTCTGCTTGTGTCTGGCCGCTGTTGGAGCGTCCAGGCACAGGACTTCTGCTGCTGCTGACTAAATGGCCTCCTTAATTGGATCATTTGAGTAGCCAGCACACCTGTGCAGGTAGGGCATGACATGATAGGCAGCTGCCTTGATAGCGGGTGGGTGCTGAATGTTCCTAATTGACAAAATAAGATTAATGCTTATGAAGAAATATAAAATCTCATCCCTTCCCCAATATCGCGCCACACCCCTACCCCTTAATTCCCTGGTTGAACTTGATGGACATATGTCTTTTTTCGACCGTACTAACTATGTAACTATGTAACATAACATGGGGGGGTCTCCTGGCTGTTCACACAGGTGTGTCATTGCTGTACATTGACCATGCATTGCTTCTGTGGTATTGCAAAGGCAAAGACAAATGCTTCCAGCCATCCATTGCACTAATGGATTGGTCATCAGCTGGCTGTCTATGTCCCGCATCAATATAGACCAAAGTACAGAGGGTTAGGCTATGCTATAGTGCACCTACCTGATGCATCAGAAGGTGCGAGGCCCTTGCTAAATTCTGTGCACAGACTTTGAGATCTATGCTTTAGACTGTATCTAAACCTGCTCCAACATGGACTGACATTCTGGCCTACTTTCAGCCGATGCGACTTGTCTGTCGCTGAACAGTCGCTTTTTATGTATTCAGCACCTATGTATAATGTTGTAAAAATGCTCTAGAAGCTAAAGTCGCAGAAATGTCACACATATTTGGCCTGCAACTTTCTGTGCGACAAATTCAGACAGGAAAAATCAGTATAAATCCTTAGAAAATTATCCCCCAGTGTATCCATCTGCTGGCGGTATTGAATAAGCATTGCTGCACTGATGGGGTATGCATTAGACGAAAAAAAAGAAGAAAAAGAAGAATAATACGCCCAGAAAAGAGGCGAAAAGGAGAAAAACGTAAAAAAACGTGAAAAAAAAGTAAGAGGAAGAGAAGGGAAAAAAAGGTGGAAATGGGTTTAAAAGTGATTTCGGCGGAGAAATATATATATATATATATATATATATATATATATATATATATATATATACGCGCACACACACACATATATATAAACGTATTCTCCGTTGAGATATTGCAGCCGCTGCTGTGTCCAGGCCCAGGAGCCTTAGCACTGTGCTGTGATGTCACTCAATACCACTGACATCACTAGGTGTAAACAACATCTCTCCTTTGCTGTGTATGTGACTATGGAGCTGTTTGGTGATGTCGTCTATTATGGCCTTCATAGAAGCAACAGGAGATTGTTGCATCCATCTAGAACCCTCAGAACTACAGTGCTATGATGTCACTCACTTCCACAGGCCTTGCAGAGTGTAAACAACAACAACCCAGCTTTGTTGTGTATGTAACCATAGGGATTGTGATGTCACCTAGAACCTTCACAGCAGCGACAGCTTTATGAGGAGCATCAGCACTGCTCTGCCTGAGCAGAACCATCACCGCCATAGGTTGTCAAATAACCCGGATTTAACCCACACAGGTAAGTCCAATGGGGTGCAGGCATGTCCTCTATGCTTACAGCTTCCCGTGGGTGTTGGTTTGATACCGTTTGGGGACAGCCAAGGAGGCATCTGCAGGCAACAAAGGTAGGTGTGTGCTTGTGTGTGTGTTTCCTATGCAGATCCTAAGCCCAGTGTCACATGCAAGTAGGAGGAGTAAGAAGGGTTCCTGGCAAATCCGGGTTATGGATTGCATTTAAAAAGGCCCCGTGGGAGTGCAATGGGCCCCTGTCTTGCTGCTTAGCAATAATGGTATGGGTTTAGGTTCTGCTGTGTGTACTGGTGGTTGACTGCCCCCCAGCCCAGAGTGTGCATGGAAAATTGTCTGGCAGCCTCCCTGACAGCAAGCAGTGATAGTGCCCATGAAGGGGACCTTGTTGGGCCCGCCCCTTTCACGGTTATCGCTTCTCGGCCTTTTGGCTAAGATCAAGTGTAGTATCTGTTCTTATCAGTTTAATATCTGATACGTCCCCTATCTGGGGACCATATATTAAATGGATTTTTGAGAACGGGGGCCGATTTCGAAGCTTGCTTCCGTCGCCCTATGCATTGACCCGATATGGCAGTATCTTCGGGTACAGTGCACCACCCCCTTACAGGGTTAAAAAGAAAGATTCCTACTTTCATACCTGCTTGCTGGCTAGCCAGCTAGCCAGCCCTGTGGGCCTTGCTGCTGCTGCTGCTGCTGCAGCCAAAAAACAAAAGGTGGTGCTGCTGCTGCTTCTGCTTGTGTCTGGCCGCTGTTGGAGCGTCCAGGCACAGGACTTCTGCTGCTGCTGACTAAATGGCCTCCTTAATTGGATCATTTGAGTAGCCAGCACACCTGTGCAGGTAGGGCATGACATGATAGGCAGCTGCCTTGATAGCGGGTGGGTGCTGAATGTTCCTAATTGACAAAATAAGATTAATGCTTATGAAGAAATATAAAATCTCATCCCTTCCCCAATATCGCGCCACACCCCTACCCCTTAATTCCCTGGTTGAACTTGATGGACATATGTCTTTTTTCGACCGTACTAACTATGTAACTATGTAACATAACATGGGGGGGTCTCCTGGCTGTTCACACAGGTGTGTCATTGCTGTACATTGACCATGCATTGCTTCTGTGGTATTGCAAAGGCAAAGACAAATGCTTCCAGCCATCCATTGCACTAATGGATTGGTCATCAGCTGGCTGTCTATGTCCCGCATCAATATAGACCAAAGTACAGAGGGTTAGGCTATGCTATAGTGCACCTACCTGATGCATCAGAAGGTGCGAGGCCCTTGCTAAATTCTGTGCACAGACTTTGAGATCTATGCTTTAGACTGTATCTAAACCTGCTCCAACATGGACTGACATTCTGGCCTACTTTCAGCCGATGCGACTTGTCTGTCGCTGAACAGTCGCTTTTTATGTATTCAGCACCTATGTATAATGTTGTAAAAATGCTCTAGAAGCTAAAGTCGCAGAAATGTCACACATATTTGGCCTGCAACTTTCTGTGCGACAAATTCAGACAGGAAAAATCAGTATAAATCCTTAGAAAATTATCCCCCAGTGTCTCCATCTGCTGGCGGTATTGAATAAGCATTGCTGCACTGATGGGGTATGCATTAGACGAAAAAAAAGAAGAAAAAGAAGAATAATACGCCCAGAAAAGAGGCGAAAAGGAGAAAAACGTAAAAAAACGTGAAAAAAAAGTAAGAGGAAGAGAAGGGAAAAAAAGGTGGAAATGGGTTTAAAAGTGATTTCGGCGGAGAAATATATATATATATATATATATATATATATATATATATATATATATATATACGCGCACACACACACATATATATAAACGTATTCTCCGTTGAGATATTGCAGCCGCTGCTGTGTCCAGGCCCAGGAGCCTTAGCACTGTGCTGTGATGTCACTCAATACCACTGACATCACTAGGTGTAAACAACATCTCTCCTTTGCTGTGTATGTGACTATGGAGCTGTTTGGTGATGTCGTCTATTATGGCCTTCATAGAAGCAACAGGAGATTGTTGCATCCATCTAGAACCCTCATAACTACAGTGCTATGATGTCACTCACTTCCACAGGCCTTGCAGAGTGTAAACAACAACAACCCAGCTTTGTTGTGTATGTAACCATAGGGATTGTGATGTCACCTAGAACCTTCACAGCAGCGACAGCTTTATGAGGAGCATCAGCACTGCTCTGCCTGAGCAGAACCATCACCGCCATAGGTTGTCAAATAACCCGGATTTAACCCACACAGGTAAGTCCAATGGGGTGCAGGCATGTCCTCTATGCTTACAGCTTCCCGTGGGTGTTGGTTTGATACCGTTTGGGGACAGCCAAGGAGGCATCTGCAGGCAACAAAGGTAGGTGTGTGCTTGTGTGTGTGTTTCCTATGCAGATCCTAAGCCCAGTGTCACATGCAAGTAGGAGGAGTAAGAAGGGTTCCTGGCAAATCCGGGTTATGGATTGCATTTAAAAAGGCCCCGTGGGAGTGCAATGGGCCCCTGTCTTGCTGCTTAGCAATAATGGTATGGGTTTAGGTTCTGCTGTGTGTACTGGTGGTTGACTGCCCCCCAGCCCAGAGTGTGCATGGAAAATTGTCTGGCAGCCTCCCTGACAGCAAGCAGTGATAGTGCCCATGAAGGGGACCTTGTTGGGCCCGCCCCTTTCACGGTTATCGCTTCTCGGCCTTTTGGCTAAGATCAAGTGTAGTATCTGTTCTTATCAGTTTAATATCTGATACGTCCCCTATCTGGGGACCATATATTAAATGGATTTTTGAGAACGGGGGCCGATTTCGAAGCTTGCTTCCGTCGCCCTATGCATTGACCCGATATGGCAGTATCTTCGGGTACAGTGCACCACCCCCTTACAGGGTTAAAAAGAAAGATTCCTACTTTCATTGCTACCTGCTTGCTGGCTAGCCAGCTAGCCAGCCCTGTGGGCCTTGCTGCTGCTGCTGCAGCCAAAAAACAAAAGGTGGTGCTGCTGCTGCTGCTTCTGCTGCTTCTGCTTGTGTCTGGCCGCTGTTGGAGCGTCCAGGCACAGGACTTCTGCTGCTGCTGACTAAATGGCCTCCTTAATTGGATCATTTGAGTAGCCAGCACACCTGTGCAGGTAGGGCATGACATGATAGGCAGCTGCCTTGATAGCGGGTGGGTGCTGAATGTTCCTAATTGACAAAATAAGATTAATGCTTATGAAGAAATATAAAATCTCATCCCTTCCCCAATATCGCGCCACACCCCTACCCCTTAATTCCCTGGTTGAACTTGATGGACATATGTCTTTTTTCGACCGTACTAACTATGTAACTATGTAACATAACATGGGGGGGTCTCCTGGCTGTTCACACAGGTGTGTCATTGCTGTACATTGACCATGCATTGCTTCTGTGGTATTGCAAAGGCAAAGACAAATGCTTCCAGCCATCCATTGCACTAATGGATTGGTCATCAGCTGGCTGTCTATGTCCCGCATCAATATAGACCAAAGTACAGAGGGTTAGGCTATGCTATAGTGCACCTACCTGATGCATCAGAAGGTGCGAGGCCCTTGCTAAATTCTGTGCACAGACTTTGAGATCTATGCTTTAGACTGTATCTAAACCTGCTCCAACATGGACTGACATTCTGGCCTACTTTCAGCCGATGCGACTTGTCTGTCGCTGAACAGTCGCTTTTTATGTATTCAGCACCTATGTATAATGTTGTAAAAATGCTCTAGAAGCTAAAGTCGCAGAAATGTCACACATATTTGGCCTGCAACTTTCTGTGCGACAAATTCAGACAGGAAAAATCAGTATAAATCCTTAGAAAATTATCCCCCAGTGTATCCATCTGCTGGCGGTATTGAATAAGCATTGCTGCACTGATGGGGTATGCATTAGACGAAAAAAAAGAAGAAAAAGAAGAATAATACGCCCAGAAAAGAGGCGAAAAGGAGAAAAACGTAAAAAAACGTGAAAAAAAAGTAAGAGGAAGAGAAGGGAAAAAAAGGTGGAAATGGGTTTAAAAGTGATTTCGGCGGAGAAATATATATATATATATATATATATATATATATATATATATATATATACGCGCACACACACACATATATATAAACGTATTCTCCGTTGAGATATTGCAGCCGCTGCTGTGTCCAGGCCCAGGAGCCTTAGCACTGTGCTGTGATGTCACTCAATACCACTGACATCACTAGGTGTAAACAACATCTCTCCTTTGCTGTGTATGTGACTATGGAGCTGTTTGGTGATGTCGTCTATTATGGCCTTCATAGAAGCAACAGGAGATTGTTGCATCCATCTAGAACCCTCAGAACTACAGTGCTATGATGTCACTCACTTCCACAGGCCTTGCAGAGTGTAAACAACAACAACCCAGCTTTGTTGTGTATGTAACCATAGGGATTGTGATGTCACCTAGAACCTTCACAGCAGCGACAGCTTTATGAGGAGCATCAGCACTGCTCTGCCTGAGCAGAACCATCACCGCCATAGGTTGTCAAATAACCCGGATTTAACCCACACAGGTAAGTCCAATGGGGTGCAGGCATGTCCTCTATGCTTACAGCTTCCCGTGGGTGTTGGTTTGATACCGTTTGGGGACAGCCAAGGAGGCATCTGCAGGCAACAAAGGTAGGTGTGTGCTTGTGTGTGTGTTTCCTATGCAGATCCTAAGCCCAGTGTCACATGCAAGTAGGAGGAGTAAGAAGGGTTCCTGGCAAATCCGGGTTATGGATTGCATTTAAAAAGGCCCCGTGGGAGTGCAATGGGCCCCTGTCTTGCTGCTTAGCAATAATGGTATGGGTTTAGGTTCTGCTGTGTGTACTGGTGGTTGACTGCCCCCCAGCCCAGAGTGTGCATGGAAAATTGTCTGGCAGCCTCCCTGACAGCAAGCAGTGATAGTGCCCATGAAGGGGACCTTGTTGGGCCCGCCCCTTTCACGGTTATCGCTTCTCGGCCTTTTGGCTAAGATCAAGTGTAGTATCTGTTCTTATCAGTTTAATATCTGATACGTCCCCTATCTGGGGACCATATATTAAATGGATTTTTGAGAACGGGGGCCGATTTCGAAGCTTGCTTCCGTCGCCCTATGCATTGACCCGATATGGCAGTATCTTCGGGTACAGTGCACCACCCCCTTACAGGGTTAAAAAGAAAGATTCCTACTTTCATTGCTACCTGCTTGCTGGCTAGCCAGCTAG
The DNA here is from genome assembly GCF_029499605.1 of Hyla sarda. Classification (NCBI taxonomy): domain Eukaryota; kingdom Metazoa; phylum Chordata; class Amphibia; order Anura; family Hylidae; genus Hyla; species Hyla sarda. The sequence goes on from NW_026610879.1 coordinate 119,434, forward strand.
CCAGCCCTGTGGGCCTTGCTGCTGCTGCTGCTGCTGCAGCCAAAAAACAAAAGGTGGTGCTGCTGCTGCTTCTGCTTGTGTCTGGCCGCTGTTGGAGCGTCCAGGCACAGGACTTCTGCTGCTGCTGACTAAATGGCCTCCTTAATTGGATCATTTGAGTAGCCAGCACACCTGTGCAGGTAGGGCATGACATGATAGGCAGCTGCCTTGATAGCGGGTGGGTGCTGAATGTTCCTAATTGACAAAATAAGATTAATGCTTATGAAGAAATATAAAATCTCATCCCTTCCCCAATATCGCGCCACACCCCTACCCCTTAATTCCCTGGTTGAACTTGATGGACATATGTCTTTTTTCGACCGTACTAACTATGTAACTATGTAACATAACATGGGGGGGTCTCCTGGCTGTTCACACAGGTGTGTCATTGCTGTACATTGACCATGCATTGCTTCTGTGGTATTGCAAAGGCAAAGACAAATGCTTCCAGCCATCCATTGCACTAATGGATTGGTCATCAGCTGGCTGTCTATGTCCCGCATCAATATAGACCAAAGTACAGAGGGTTAGGCTATGCTATAGTGCACCTACCTGATGCATCAGAAGGTGCGAGGCCCTTGCTAAATTCTGTGCACAGACTTTGAGATCTATGCTTTAGACTGTATCTAAACCTGCTCCAACATGGACTGACATTCTGGCCTACTTTCAGCCGATGCGACTTGTCTGTCGCTGAACAGTCGCTTTTTATGTATTCAGCACCTATGTATAATGTTGTAAAAATGCTCTAGAAGCTAAAGTCGCAGAAATGTCACACATATTTGGCCTGCAACTTTCTGTGCGACAAATTCAGACAGGAAAAATCAGTATAAATCCTTAGAAAATTATCCCCCAGTGTCTCCATCTGCTGGCGGTATTGAATAAGCATTGCTGCACTGATGGGGTATGCATTAGACGAAAAAAAAGAAGAAAAAGAAGAATAATACGCCCAGAAAAGAGGCGAAAAGGAGAAAAACGTAAAAAAACGTGAAAAAAAAGTAAGAGGAAGAGAAGGGAAAAAAAGGTGGAAATGGGTTTAAAAGTGATTTCGGCGGAGAAATATATATATATATATATATATATATATATATATATATATATATATATACGCGCACACACACACATATATATAAACGTATTCTCCGTTGAGATATTGCAGCCGCTGCTGTGTCCAGGCCCAGGAGCCTTAGCACTGTGCTGTGATGTCACTCAATACCACTGACATCACTAGGTGTAAACAACATCTCTCCTTTGCTGTGTATGTGACTATGGAGCTGTTTGGTGATGTCGTCTATTATGGCCTTCATAGAAGCAACAGGAGATTGTTGCATCCATCTAGAACCCTCATAACTACAGTGCTATGATGTCACTCACTTCCACAGGCCTTGCAGAGTGTAAACAACAACAACCCAGCTTTGTTGTGTATGTAACCATAGGGATTGTGATGTCACCTAGAACCTTCACAGCAGCGACAGCTTTATGAGGAGCATCAGCACTGCTCTGCCTGAGCAGAACCATCACCGCCATAGGTTGTCAAATAACCCGGATTTAACCCACACAGGTAAGTCCAATGGGGTGCAGGCATGTCCTCTATGCTTACAGCTTCCCGTGGGTGTTGGTTTGATACCGTTTGGGGACAGCCAAGGAGGCATCTGCAGGCAACAAAGGTAGGTGTGTGCTTGTGTGTGTGTTTCCTATGCAGATCCTAAGCCCAGTGTCACATGCAAGTAGGAGGAGTAAGAAGGGTTCCTGGCAAATCCGGGTTATGGATTGCATTTAAAAAGGCCCCGTGGGAGTGCAATGGGCCCCTGTCTTGCTGCTTAGCAATAATGGTATGGGTTTAGGTTCTGCTGTGTGTACTGGTGGTTGACTGCCCCCCAGCCCAGAGTGTGCATGGAAAATTGTCTGGCAGCCTCCCTGACAGCAAGCAGTGATAGTGCCCATGAAGGGGACCTTGTTGGGCCCGCCCCTTTCACGGTTATCGCTTCTCGGCCTTTTGGCTAAGATCAAGTGTAGTATCTGTTCTTATCAGTTTAATATCTGATACGTCCCCTATCTGGGGACCATATATTAAATGGATTTTTGAGAACGGGGGCCGATTTCGAAGCTTGCTTCCGTCGCCCTATGCATTGACCCGATATGGCAGTATCTTCGGGTACAGTGCACCACCCCCTTACAGGGTTAAAAAGAAAGATTCCTACTTTCATTGCTACCTGCTTGCTGGCTAGCCAGCTAGCCAGCCCTGTGGGCCTTGCTGCTGCTGCTGCTGCTGCTGCTGCAGCCAAAAAACAAAAGGTGGTGCTGCTGCTGCTTCTGCTGCTTCTGCTTGTGTCTGGCCGCTGTTGGAGCGTCCAGGCACAGGACTTCTGCTGCTGCTGACTAAATGGCCTCCTTAATTGGATCATTTGAGTAGCCAGCACACCTGTGCAGGTAGGGCATGACATGATAGGCAGCTGCCTTGATAGCGGGTGGGTGCTGAATGTTCCTAATTGACAAAATAAGATTAATGCTTATGAAGAAATATAAAATCTCATCCCTTCCCCAATATCGCGCCACACCCCTACCCCTTAATTCCCTGGTTGAACTTGATGGACATATGTCTTTTTTCGACCGTACTAACTATGTAACTATGTAACATAACATGGGGGGGTCTCCTGGCTGTTCACACAGGTGTGTCATTGCTGTACATTGACCATGCATTGCTTCTGTGGTATTGCAAAGGCAAAGACAAATGCTTCCAGCCATCCATTGCACTAATGGATTGGTCATCAGCTGGCTGTCTATGTCCCGCATCAATATAGACCAAAGTACAGAGGGTTAGGCTATGCTATAGTGCACCTACCTGATGCATCAGAAGGTGCGAGGCCCTTGCTAAATTCTGTGCACAGACTTTGAGATCTATGCTTTAGACTGTATCTAAACCTGCTCCAACATGGACTGACATTCTGGCCTACTTTCAGCCGATGCGACTTGTCTGTCGCTGAACAGTCGCTTTTTATGTATTCAGCACCTATGTATAATGTTGTAAAAATGCTCTAGAAGCTAAAGTCGCAGAAATGTCACACATATTTGGCCTGCAACTTTCTGTGCGACAAATTCAGACAGGAAAAATCAGTATAAATCCTTAGAAAATTATCCCCCAGTGTCTCCATCTGCTGGCGGTATTGAATAAGCATTGCTGCACTGATGGGGTATGCATTAGACGAAAAAAAAGAAGAAAAAGAAGAATAATACGCCCAGAAAAGAGGCGAAAAGGAGAAAAACGTAAAAAAACGTGAAAAAAAAGTAAGAGGAAGAGAAGGGAAAAAAAGGTGGAAATGGGTTTAAAAGTGATTTCGGCGGAGAAATATATATATATATATATATATATATATATATATATATATATATACGCGCACACACACACATATATATAAACGTATTCTCCGTTGAGATATTGCAGCCGCTGCTGTGTCCAGGCCCAGGAGCCTTAGCACTGTGCTGTGATGTCACTCAATACCACTGACATCACTAGGTGTAAACAACATCTCTCCTTTGCTGTGTATGTGACTATGGAGCTGTTTGGTGATGTCGTCTATTATGGCCTTCATAGAAGCAACAGGAGATTGTTGCATCCATCTAGAACCCTCAGAACTACAGTGCTATGATGTCACTCACTTCCACAGGCCTTGCAGAGTGTAAACAACAACAACCCAGCTTTGTTGTGTATGTAACCATAGGGATTGTGATGTCACCTAGAACCTTCACAGCAGCGACAGCTTTATGAGGAGCATCAGCACTGCTCTGCCTGAGCAGAACCATCACCGCCATAGGTTGTCAAATAACCCGGATTTAACCCACACAGGTAAGTCCAATGGGGTGCAGGCATGTCCTCTATGCTTACAGCTTCCCGTGGGTGTTGGTTTGATACCGTTTGGGGACAGCCAAGGAGGCATCTGCAGGCAACAAAGGTAGGTGTGTGCTTGTGTGTGTGTTTCCTATGCAGATCCTAAGCCCAGTGTCACATGCAAGTAGGAGGAGTAAGAAGGGTTCCTGGCAAATCCGGGTTATGGATTGCATTTAAAAAGGCCCCGTGGGAGTGCAATGGGCCCCTGTCTTGCTGCTTAGCAATAATGGTATGGGTTTAGGTTCTGCTGTGTGTACTGGTGGTTGACTGCCCCCCAGCCCAGAGTGTGCATGGAAAATTGTCTGGCAGCCTCCCTGACAGCAAGCAGTGATAGTGCCCATGAAGGGGACCTTGTTGGGCCCGCCCCTTTCACGGTTATCGCTTCTCGGCCTTTTGGCTAAGATCAAGTGTAGTATCTGTTCTTATCAGTTTAATATCTGATACGTCCCCTATCTGGGGACCATATATTAAATGGATTTTTGAGAACGGGGGCCGATTTCGAAGCTTGCTTCCGTCGCCCTATGCATTGACCCGATATGGCAGTATCTTCGGGTACAGTGCACCACCCCCTTACAGGGTTAAAAAGAAAGATTCCTACTTTCATTGCTACCTGCTTGCTGGCTAGCCAGCTAGCCAGCCCTGTGGGCCTTGCTGCTGCTGCTGCAGCCAAAAAACAAAAGGTGGTGCTGCTGCTGCTGCTTCTGCTGCTTCTGCTTGTGTCTGGCCGCTGTTGGAGCGTCCAGGCACAGGACTTCTGCTGCTGCTGACTAAATGGCCTCCTTAATTGGATCATTTGAGTAGCCAGCACACCTGTGCAGGTAGGGCATGACATGATAGGCAGCTGCCTTGATAGCGGGTGGGTGCTGAATGTTCCTAATTGACAAAATAAGATTAATGCTTATGAAGAAATATAAAATCTCATCCCTTCCCCAATATCGCGCCACACCCCTACCCCTTAATTCCCTGGTTGAACTTGATGGACATATGTCTTTTTTCGACCGTACTAACTATGTAACTATGTAACATAACATGGGGGGGTCTCCTGGCTGTTCACACAGGTGTGTCATTGCTGTACATTGACCATGCATTGCTTCTGTGGTATTGCAAAGGCAAAGACAAATGCTTCCAGCCATCCATTGCACTAATGGATTGGTCATCAGCTGGCTGTCTATGTCCCGCATCAATATAGACCAAAGTACAGAGGGTTAGGCTATGCTATAGTGCACCTACCTGATGCATCAGAAGGTGCGAGGCCCTTGCTAAATTCTGTGCACAGACTTTGAGATCTATGCTTTAGACTGTATCTAAACCTGCTCCAACATGGACTGACATTCTGGCCTACTTTCAGCCGATGCGACTTGTCTGTCGCTGAACAGTCGCTTTTTATGTATTCAGCACCTATGTATAATGTTGTAAAAATGCTCTAGAAGCTAAAGTCGCAGAAATGTCACACATATTTGGCCTGCAACTTTCTGTGCGACAAATTCAGACAGGAAAAATCAGTATAAATCCTTAGAAAATTATCCCCCAGTGTCTCCATCTGCTGGCGGTATTGAATAAGCATTGCTGCACTGATGGGGTATGCATTAGACGAAAAAAAAGAAGAAAAAGAAGAATAATACGCCCAGAAAAGAGGCGAAAAGGAGAAAAACGTAAAAAAACGTGAAAAAAAAGTAAGAGGAAGAGAAGGGAAAAAAAGGTGGAAATGGGTTTAAAAGTGATTTCGGCGGAGAAATATATATATATATATATATATATATATATATATATATATATATACGCGCACACACACACATATATATAAACGTATTCTCCGTTGAGATATTGCAGCCGCTGCTGTGTCCAGGCCCAGGAGCCTTAGCACTGTGCTGTGATGTCACTCAATACCACTGACATCACTAGGTGTAAACAACATCTCTCCTTTGCTGTGTATGTGACTATGGAGCTGTTTGGTGATGTCGTCTATTATGGCCTTCATAGAAGCAACAGGAGATTGTTGCATCCATCTAGAACCCTCATAACTACAGTGCTATGATGTCACTCACTTCCACAGGCCTTGCAGAGTGTAAACAACAACAACCCAGCTTTGTTGTGTATGTAACCATAGGGATTGTGATGTCACCTAGAACCTTCACAGCAGCGACAGCTTTATGAGGAGCATCAGCACTGCTCTGCCTGAGCAGAACCATCACCGCCATAGGTTGTCAAATAACCCGGATTTAACCCACACAGGTAAGTCCAATGGGGTGCAGGCATGTCCTCTATGCTTACAGCTTCCCGTGGGTGTTGGTTTGATACCGTTTGGGGACAGCCAAGGAGGCATCTGCAGGCAACAAAGGTAGGTGTGTGCTTGTGTGTGTGTTTCCTATGCAGATCCTAAGCCCAGTGTCACATGCAAGTAGGAGGAGTAAGAAGGGTTCCTGGCAAATCCGGGTTATGGATTGCATTTAAAAAGGCCCCGTGGGAGTGCAATGGGCCCCTGTCTTGCTGCTTAGCAATAATGGTATGGGTTTAGGTTCTGCTGTGTGTACTGGTGGTTGACTGCCCCCCAGCCCAGAGTGTGCATGGAAAATTGTCTGGCAGCCTCCCTGACAGCAAGCAGTGATAGTGCCCATGAAGGGGACCTTGTTGGGCCCGCCCCTTTCACGGTTATCGCTTCTCGGCCTTTTGGCTAAGATCAAGTGTAGTATCTGTTCTTATCAGTTTAATATCTGATACGTCCCCTATCTGGGGACCATATATTAAATGGATTTTTGAGAACGGGGGCCGATTTCGAAGCTTGCTTCCGTCGCCCTATGCATTGACCCGATATGGCAGTATCTTCGGGTACAGTGCACCACCCCCTTACAGGGTTAAAAAGAAAGATTCCTACTTTCATTGCTACCTGCTTGCTGGCTAGCCAGCTAGCCAGCCCTGTGGGCCTTGCTGCTGCTGCTGCTGCTGCAGCCAAAAAACAAAAGGTGGTGCTGCTGCTGCTTCTGCTGCTTCTGCTTGTGTCTGGCCGCTGTTGGAGCGTCCAGGCACAGGACTTCTGCTGCTGCTGACTAAATGGCCTCCTTAATTGGATCATTTGAGTAGCCAGCACACCTGTGCAGGTAGGGCATGACATGATAGGCAGCTGCCTTGATAGCGGGTGGGTGCTGAATGTTCCTAATTGACAAAATAAGATTAATGCTTATGAAGAAATATAAAATCTCATCCCTTCCCCAATATCGCTCCACACCCCTACCCCTTAATTCCCTGGTTGAACTTGATGGACATATGTCTTTTTTCGACCGTACTAACTATGTAACTATGTAACATAACATGGGGGGGTCTCCTGGCTGTTCACACAGGTGTGTCATTGCTGTACATTGACCATGCATTGCTTCTGTGGTATTGCAAAGGCAAAGACAAATGCTTCCAGCCATCCATTGCACTAATGGATTGGTCATCAGCTGGCTGTCTATGTCCCGCATCAATATAGACCAAAGTACAGAGGGTTAGGCTATGCTATAGTGCACCTACCTGATGCATCAGAAGGTGCGAGGCCCTTGCTAAATTCTGTGCACAGACTTTGAGATCTATGCTTTAGACTGTATCTAAACCTGCTCCAACATGGACTGACATTCTGGCCTACTTTCAGCCGATGCGACTTGTCTGTCGCTGAACAGTCGCTTTTTATGTATTCAGCACCTATGTATAATGTTGTAAAAATGCTCTAGAAGCTAAAGTCGCAGAAATGTCACACATATTTGGCCTGCAACTTTCTGTGCGACAAATTCAGACAGGAAAAATCAGTATAAATCCTTAGAAAATTATCCCCCAGTGTCTCCATCTGCTGGCGGTATTGAATAAGCATTGCTGCACTGATGGGGTATGCATTAGACGAAAAAAAAGAAGAAAAAGAAGAATAATACGCCCAGAAAAGAGGCGAAAAGGAGAAAAACGTAAAAAAACGTGAAAAAAAAGTAAGAGGAAGAGAAGGGAAAAAAAGGTGGAAATGGGTTTAAAAGTGATTTCGGCGGAGAAATATATATATATATATATATATATATATATATATACGCGCACACACACACATATATATAAACGTATTCTCCGTTGAGATATTGCAGCCGCTGCTGTGTCCAGGCCCAGGAGCCTTAGCACTGTGCTGTGATGTCACTCAATACCACTGACATCACTAGGTGTAAACAACATCTCTCCTTTGCTGTGTATGTGACTATGGAGCTGTTTGGTGATGTCGTCTATTATGGCCTTCATAGAAGCAACAGGAGATTGTTGCATCCATCTAGAACCCTCAGAACTACAGTGCTATGATGTCACTCACTTCCACAGGCCTTGCAGAGTGTAAACAACAACAACCCAGCTTTGTTGTGTATGTAACCATAGGGATTGTGATGTCACCTAGAACCTTCACAGCAGCGACAGCTTTATGAGGAGCATCAGCACTGCTCTGCCTGAGCAGAACCATCACCGCCATAGGTTGTCATATAACCCGGATTTAACCCACACAGGTAAGTCCAATGGGGTGCAGGCATGTCCTCTATGCTTACAGCTTCCCGTGGGTGTTGGTTTGATACCGTTTGGGGACAGCCAAGGAGGCATCTGCAGGCAACAAAGGTAGGTGTGTGCTTGTGTGTGTGTTTCCTATGCAGATCCTAAGCCCAGTGTCACATGCAAGTAGGAGGAGTAAGAAGGGTTCCTGGCAAATCCGGGTTATGGATTGCATTTAAAAAGGCCCCGTGGGAGTGCAATGGGCCCCTGTCTTGCTGCTTAGCAATAATGGTATGGGTTTAGGTTCTGCTGTGTGTACTGGTGGTTGACTGCCCCCCAGCCCAGAGTGTGCATGGAAAATTGTCTGGCAGCCTCCCTGACAGCAAGCAGTGATAGTGCCCATGAAGGGGACCTTGTTGGGCCCGCCCCTTTCACGGTTATCGCTTCTCGGCCTTTTGGCTAAGATCGGGGTTTATTGCCTCGGTCGGCGCTGAGGGTGCGAGTGAACTGCGCCGCGACTAGCTGCGTAGGTGATCAAGACTGTGGTACTCGTTACCGACAGATTTGGAAAGATGGCTGGATCCAACATGTCTGCAGTGGAGAAGACCGTACGCATCAAGGTGCTAACCACGGATCGTCTAAGAAACAGCATTGAATACATCGGCCATACCATTGTGGAGCGACTGGCAGGATTTTCCTTGAGCGACCTCTTTTGTGTCCAGGAGAACAAGCGCCAAGGTATTTATGACGTGTCCTTCTTATATGATGCTGACTGCCAGAACTTTTATGAGTGCTTAAAACGGAACAGTGGAAGTGAGGTTTTGCGGGATGTGTCCTTTTATCCCCTTTTTGAAATGGGGACAAAGACTTTGTTTATCCACATGTACAATCCGTTTGTTGATGTCTCTATGATTAAGAACTTCTTGAGCATCTATTGTGAGTCTATTGCTGGTGGTACTAAGCAGACAAGCAGCATTGGTGTATTTAATGGCACGTATAAGTTCTTTGTGAAGTTGCGGCTTGATGGAGATTGCATTGGAGGCGTTAAGCACCCTCCGGCGAACTTTACCATTGCTGGTTTCAGAGGTTATCTCTATTACTACGGACAGCCATCTTTCTGTAGAAATTGTCTATTGTTTGGACATGTGAAGGAGGCCTGCCCTGGCAGTAAGAAATGCAGGAACTGTAAGCAACCGGGGCATGAGGCGGGTGCATGTCCACACCCGAGGACCTGTGACCTATGTGGGGAAGCTGGCCATGTGTACAAGAACTGTCCAGTGTTGAAGAGGAGGGAGGAGGAGAGGAGAATGGAAGAGGAAATGGTGGAGAGGAGGAGGGCAGCTGCAGCTGCGGCTGCAGTGGTTCCTGCAAGAGAGAGCGTTATTATTGGAGAGGTACAGAGTCCTGTGGTGGTAGAGGAGCAAGTGAAGGTGGTGGAGGAGCAAGTGGTGGTGGAGGAGGAGCAAATGGCGGTGCAAGTGGAAGAAGGGGAGATTGAGGATGCTCCCAGTCCCCCGGCTGAGGAGTCGCCGCAAATTGAAGAGTGGTCTTCTTCTGAGGGTGAAGACCGTGAGGAGAGACATAGAGAGAGAGAGGATGACTTTGATCTTTTTCGTCCCCCCAAGAAGACGGCCAGGAAGCTTTCTGGTGGACAGATGGAGTCGACGCTGGTGGCTACGGACAATCGGTATCAACCGCTATCTGAGAGCGACATGGATGCGTGCTCTGCGGGAGAAGCTTCTCCCACACCGCTGAGGAAAGCTACCTAAATAACTTTCTTCTTTTCTGTCAAATTCTTCCTTAGGGTTGTTAAGATGGTGGTATGTCTTTTTTAGTCGGTTCTATAAACGTTAGAGTCTTTAGAAGTAAAGTCAGAAGGACAGTAATTTTGGAGGACTTGGCAGGGAAAAAAGCGGACATTATTTGTTTGCAGGAATGTGGGCTAAATGATATTCCGGGGAAGGGAGAATGGGCTTATGGTCCTGCTGTTTGGTCGGTGTCTGGGCATAATAGGAATGATGGGGTAGGGGTGCTTTTTAAGAGCTTTAAGTTTGAAGTTTGTAGTTATGTGGTAATAGAGGAGGGGAGGTGTATCATGGTGGAGGTTAAGGTGCAGGGGGTTAAATTTAGGTTGATAAATGTGTATGCGCCGGTAAGGAGGGAGGAGCGGGTGGGGTTGTTGGAGGTAATTAAGAGGTTTCTGCCGGGTAAAATACCTTTGGTGTGGGTGGGGGATTTCAATTGTGAAATTGAGGGGAATGTGGATGTATCTGGGAATATTCTTAAAAGTATGGTGTGTGACTTTAAGTTAAAGGATGTGGCTGAAGCGTGTGGAGTGTGTCCTTTGTTAGATACATATTATTCTGATAGTGGAAGTCATAGTTCCAGACTTGATATGTGTTTTGTGTCTAAGGGTGTGTTATGTAAGAATTATATGCAAAAAAAAGTAGGATATTCAGATCATGAGTATGTGTGTTGTGAGTTAGTATTGGATGCAGATTGTGTGAGTGGGAGGGGTGTATGGAAATTAAATGTTAAATTGTTGGAAGTGGAAGGAGTGTATGATAGATATGTTAATAAGTATAGGGGTTGGTGTAAGAAAAAGAATGATTTTCCTGATATATTGTGTTGGTGGGAATGGGTTAAGGGTCAAACAAAAGTTTTCTTTAAAAGAGAGGGATATAAGCGGAATGCTGGGAGGAAGAAGAAGTATGAATGGTTGAATAAAAGATTGGTGTTTCTCAATAAGTTAAAGAAGTATGGCTGGAGTGTGGGTGAGCAGATTGAGGTTGTGAAGAGTGATCGAAAAAATTGGTTGAATGAGAAAGGTAAAGAGTTGATGTATCAAGCAAAACTTGATAAGTTAGAGAAAGATGAAAAATGTTCGAGATATTTCTTTAAAAAAGTTATTGGGAAGAGAGAGGATATGGTAAGAGTGTATGATGATGATGGCTGTCTGGTTAAAGGTAAAGCTGTGTTGGGAGTGGTTAAAATTTTTTATGAAGAGTTGTATGCGGTAAAAGATTGTGAAGAGGACTTGCAGGATGAAGTGTTGAGAGTGCTTGATAAGAGAGTGGATGGTAGTGAATATGGGACTCTGATGAGAGAGATTGGAGAGGAGGAAGTGAAGAGGACTGTGGATAGTATGTCAAGAAATAAAACGCCTGGAGAGGATGGGTTGCCTGTTGAATTTTATGCTTGGATTTGGGATGTTGTGAAGGATGATTTGGTGGAAGTGTATAGGTATATGTGGAGGAAGGAGAGAATGGTGGAAAGTATGAAGAGTGGAGTGGTTGTGTTGATTTATAAGAAAGGTGATGTGAATGATGTGAGGAATTGGAGGCCGATAACTTTGTTGAATGTAGATTATAAGGTGTTTGCTAAAATAATTACAAATAGGATGAGAGATGTGGTTGAGCAGGTGATTGGAGAAGAACAAGTGTGTGGAGTGCCTGGGAGAAGAATAAATGAAAATTTGTGTTTGTTGAGAGATTTGTTATGGGATAGTATGAGTAGGAAACAGGAGGTTAGAGTGATGTCGATAGATTTTGAAAAGGCGTTTGATCGTCTGTCACATAGGTTTTTGTTTAGAGTATTAGTGAGAATGGGATTCCCGGGGGATTTTGTAAATGTTGTAAGGATGCTGTATGATGGAGTATATAGTAAGGTTTTGATAAATGGTTGGATGTCTGAGAAGGTGAAAGTATGTTCTGGTGTAAGGCAGGGTTGTCCGTTGTCCCCTATGGCTTTTATATGTGCTATGGAGCCATTATTAGAGATGTTGCGGCGGGATAAGTGTGTTAGAGGGTTAAAAATTCCAGGGAGTGGTGGGAGAGAAGTCAAAGTTTTGGCCTACATGGATGATGTGTGTATTTTGGGAGAGTCTGTGGCTGTTATGAGAAGGGCAAAGTTACTAGTTGGATTGTTTTGTGGAGCATCTGGGTTTAAGGTGAATTGGGACAAAAGTGAGTATAAATGTTTTGGTAGTATGCAAGGAAGTGAGGATGTGGGTATGAAGAATATTGAAGGTGGTATTCAGGTTTTAGGTGTTAAAATGGATGAAAGATTGGATGGGAGAGAAAGTTGGGATGATGTAGAGAAGAGAGTGTCCAAAAAATTGAGTCTTTGGAGGTTGAGAGATTTGTCTATGGTTGGGAAAGTGCTGGTTGTGAAAAGTGTAATATTGCCTATTTTATTGTATGTGGCAATAGTGTTTCCGCCAAGTTACATGGTTTTAAGGAAGTTAAAAAGAATTTTGTTTGTGTTTTTTTGGGGTACAAAAGTGGAAAGAGTGAGGAGAGAAGTTGTGATGAAGGATGGTAGTAAGGGTGGAATGGGATTTCCAAATCTAGATGTGTATTTGGGGGTGAATGTGGTGTTTGCGGTTAGAAGGATGATGAGAGGAGAAAAGAATTTTGCATGTATGTTGAGATATTTAGGTGGGCGTGTGTTATGCAAATTAGGTTGGCTGGAGAGAGATTTGAGAGTGCCTTATGCGTTTGTGTGCCCGAGTTGGTATTTGTATGTGGAAAAGTTTTTGGAGAGTTATAGGTTGATTGGTGTGAGAAAGGAGTTGTTTGAAAGTAAGAAGAATGTGTTTGGGTATGTCGCCGCAAGTGAGGTGGAGTGTCCGATTAATATGGTAAGAGGCCAGGATGTGTCTAAGGTGTGGAAGAGTTTAATGACAGATGGAATATCAAATAGACAGAGAGAGATAGGATGGCAGTGTTTGCATGGAGCGTTACCAGTAAGAGAGTTCCAAAGGAATAGAGGAATTGGAAGGAGTGAAATATGTCCGAGGGAAGATTGTAGTGGGGTTGAAAGTGTGATGCATGTGATTTGGAATTGTGACATGGCTCAGAATGTATGGAGAGGGATAGGTCCGTTGTGTAAGGAGTTGACTGGGATAAATAGGTTGTCATATGAGGTTGTGATGTTTGGTCTTAGTATGATTGGAAGAAAGAATGAAAGGGTGTTGTTTGTGTTGTTGGCGATTGTGAAGGAAGTCTTGTGGGATGTTAGAAATTTATATGTGTTTAAGAGAAAAGATGTGACTGTGGAAGGAAGTTTAAGAATGATTCTGGATAGGTTGTACACCGTTTATTTACGTGATAAAAAGAAATTAGGTGAAATAGATGCAGAGGGGATATGGAAATTTTTGAAGTGGAGACATGTTGTAAGGGTGTAATGGTGATGGTATTTGAATTTGTTTTGAATTTGCTTTGAACAAATAAAGAATGACCTAATGATGAGTTAGACTTTACCATGAGTCAAAAATGACGCGTTATCTAAGTGGTGTTTAGTCTAAACCTGAAGGTTTATAAAAAAAAAAAAAAAAATCTGTTCTTATCAGTTTAATATCTGATACGTCCCCTATCTGGGGACCATATATTAAATGGATTTTTGAGAACGGGGGCCGATTTCGAAGCTTGCTTCCGTCGCCCTATGCATTGACCCGATATGGCAGTATCTTCGGGTACAGTGCACCACCCCCTTACAGGGTTAAAAAGAAAGATTCCTACTTTCATTGCTACCTGCTTGCTGGCTAGCCAGCTAGCCAGCCCTGTGGGCCTTGCTGCTGCTGCTGCTGCTGCTGCAGCCAAAAAACAAAAGGTGGTGCTGCTGCTGCTTCTGCTGCTTCTGCTTGTGTCTGGCCGCTGTTGGAGCGTCCAGGCACAGGACTTCTGCTGCTGCTGACTAAATGGCCTCCTTAATTGGATCAATTGAGTAGCCAGCACACCTGTGCAGGTAGGGCATGACATGATAGGCAGCTGCCTTGATAGCGGGTGGGTGCTGAATGTTCCTAATTGACAAAATAAGATTAATGCTTATGAAGAAATATAAAATCTCATCCCTTCCCCAATATCGCGCCACACCCCTACCCCTTAATTCCCTGGTTGAACTTGATGGACATATGTCTTTTTTCGACCGTACTAACTATGTAACTATGTAACATAACATGGGGGGGTCTCCTGGCTGTTCACACAGGTGTGTCATTGCTGTACATTGACCATGCATTGCTTCTGTGGTATTGCAAAGGCAAAGACAAATGCTTCCACAAATCCATTGCACTAATGGATTGGTCATCAGCTGGCTGTCTATGTCCCGCATCAATATAGACCAAAGTACAGAGGGTTAGGCTATGCTATAGTGCACCTACCTGATGCATCAGAAGGTGCGAGGCCCTTGCTAAATTCTGTGCACAGACTTTGAGATCTATGCTTTAGACTGTATCTAAACCTGCTCCAACATGGACTGACATTCTGGCCTACTTTCAGCCGATGCGACTTGTCTGTCGCTGAACAGTCGCTTTTTATGTATTCAGCACCTATGTATAATGTTGTAAAAATGCTCTAGAAGCTAAAGTCGCAGAAATGTCACACATATTTGGCCTGCAACTTTCTGTGCGACAAATTCAGACAGGAAAAATCAGTATAAATCCTTAGAAAATTATCCCCCAGTGTCTCCATCTGCTGGCGGTATTGAATAAGCATTGCTGCACTGATGGGGTATGCATTAGACGAAAAAAAAGAAGAAAAAGAAGAATAATACGCCCAGAAAAGAGGCGAAAAGGAGAAAAACGTAAAAAAACGTGAAAAAAAAGTAAGAGGAAGAGAAGGGAAAAAAAGGTGGAAATGGGTTTAAAAGTGATTTCGGCGGAGAAATATATATATATATATATATATATATATATATATACGCGCACACACACACATATATATAAACGTATTCTCCGTTGAGATATTGCAGCCGCTGCTGTGTCCAGGCCCAGGAGCCTTAGCACTGTGCTGTGATGTCACTCAATACCACTGACATCACTAGGTGTAAACAACATCTTTCCTTTGCTGTGTATGTGACTATGGAGCTGTTTGGTGATGTCGTCTATTATGGCCTTCATAGAAGCAACAGGAGATTGTTGCATCCATCTAGAACCCTCAGAACTACAGTGCTATGATGTCACTCACTTCCACAGGCCTTGCAGAGTGTAAACAACAACAACCCAGCTTTGTTGTGTATGTAACCAAAGGGATTTGTGATGTCACCTAGAACCTTCACAGCAGCGACAGCTTTATGAGGAGCATCAGCACTGCTCTGCCTGAGCAGAACCATCACCGCCATAGGTTGTCAAATAACCCGGATTTAACCCACACAGGTAAGTCCAATGGGGTGCAGGCATGTCCTCTATGCTTACAGCTTCCCGTGGGTGTTGGTTTGATACCGTTTGGGGACAGCCAAGGAGGCATCTGCAGGCAACAAAGGTAGGTGTGTGCTTGTGTGTGTGTTTCCTATGCAGATCCTAAGCCCAGTGTCACATGCAAGTAGGAGGAGTAAGAAGGGTTCCTGGCAAATCCGGGTTATGGATTGCATTTAAAAAGGCCCCGTGGGAGTGCAATGGGCCCCTGTCTTGCTGCTTAGCAATAATGGTATGGGTTTAGGTTCTGCTGTGTGTACTGGTGGTTGACTGCCCCCCAGCCCAGAGTGTGCATGGAAAATTGTCTGGCAGCCTCCCTGACAGCAAGCAGTGATAGTGCCCATGAAGGGGACCTTGTTGGGCCCGCCCCTTTCACGGTTATCGCTTCTCGGCCTTTTGGCTAAGATCAAGTGTAGTATCTGTTCTTATCAGTTTAATATCTGATACGTCCCCTATCTGGGGACCATATATTAAATGGATTTTTGAGAACGGGGGCCGATTTCGAAGCTTGCTTCCGTCGCCCTATGCATTGACCCGATATGGCAGTATCTTCGGGTACTGTGCACCACCCCCTTACAGGGTTAAAAAGAAAGATTCCTACTTTCATTGCTACCTGCTTGCTGGCTAGCCAGCTAGCCAGCCCTGTGGGCCTTGCTGCTGCTGCAGCCAAAAAACAAAAGGTGGTGCTGCTGCTGCTTCTGCTGCTTCTGCTTCTGCTTGTGTCTGGCCCCTGTTGGAGCGTCCAGGCACAGGACTTCTGCTGCTGCTGACTAAATGGCCTCCTTAATTGGATCATTTGAGTAGCCAGCACACCTGTGCAGGTAGGGCATGACATGATAGGCAGCTGCCTTGATAGCGGGTGGGTGCTGAATGTTCCTAATTGACAAAATAAGATTAATGCTTATGAAGAAATATAAAATCTCATCCCTTCCCCAATATCGCGCCACACCCCTACCCCTTAATTCCCTGGTTGAACGTGATGGACATATGTCTTTTTTCGACCGTACTAACTATGTAACTATGTAACATAACATGGGGGGGGGGGGGGGGGGTCTCCTGGCTGTTCACACAGGTGTGTCATTGCTGTACATTGACCATGCATTGCTTCTGTGGTATTGCAAAGGCAAAGACAAATGCTTCCAGCCATCCATTGCACTAATGGATTGGTCATCAGCTGGCTGTCTATGTCCCGCATCAATATAGACCAAAGTACAGAGGGTTAGGCTATGCTATTGTGCACCTACCTGATGCATCAGAAGGTGCGAGGCCCTTGCTAAATTCTGTGCACAGACTTTGAGATCTATGCTTTAGACTGTATCTAAACCTGCTCCAACATGGACTGACATTCTGGCCTACTTTCAGCCGATGCGACTTGTCTGTCGCTGAACAGTCGCTTTTTATGTATTCAGCACCTATGTATAATGTTGTAAAAATGCTCTAGAAGCTAAAGTCGCAGAAATGTCACACATATTTGGCCTGCAACTTTCTGTGCGACAAATTCAGACAGGAAAAATCAGTATAAATCCTTAGAAAATTATCCCCCAGTGTCTCCATCTGCTGGCGGTATTGAATAAGCATTGCTGCACTGATGGGGTATGCATTAGACGAAAAAAAAGAAGAAAAAGAAGAATAATACGCCCAGAAAAGAGGCGAAAAGGAGAAAAACGTAAAAAAACGTGAAAAAAAAGTAAGAGGAAGAGAAGGGAAAAAAAGGTGGAAATGGGTTTAAAAGTGATTTCGGCGGAGAATATATATATATATATATATATATATATATATATATATATATATATATGCGCACACACACACATAGATATAAACGTATTCTCCGTTGAGATATTGCAGCCGCTGCTGTGTCCAGGCCCAGGAGCCTTAGCACTGTGCTGTGATGTCACTCAATACCACTGACATCACTAGGTGTAAACAACATCTCTCCTTTGCTGTGTATGTGACTATGGAGCTGTTTGGTGATGTCGTCTATTACGGCCTTCATAGAAGCAACAGGAGATTGTTGCATCCATCTTGAACCCTCAGAACTACAGTGCTATGATGTCACTCACTTCCACAGGCCTTGCAGAGTGTAAACAACAACAACCCAGCTTTGTTGTGTATGTAACCAAAGGGATTTGTGATGTCACCTAGAACCTTCACAGCAGCGACAGCTTTATGAGGAGCATCAGCACTGCTCTGCCTGAGCAGAACCATCACCGCCATAGGTTGTCAAATAACCCGGATTTAACCCACACAGGTAAGTCCAATGGGGTGCAGGCATGTCCTCTATGCTTACAGCTTCCCGTGGGTGTTGGTTTGATACCGTTTGGGGACAGCCAAGGAGGCATCTGCAGGCAACAAAGGTAGGTGTGTGCTTGTGTGTGTGTTTCCTATGCAGATCCTAAGCCCAGTGTCACATGCAAGTAGGAGGAGTAAGAAGGGTTCCTGGCAAATCCGGGTTATGGATTGCATTTAAAAAGGCCCCGTGGGAGTGCAATGGGCCCCTGTCTTGCTGCTTAGCAATAATGGTATGGGTTTAGGTTCTGCTGTGTGTACTGGTGGTTGACTGCCCCCCAGCCCAGAGTGTGCATGGAAAATTGTCTGGCAGCCTCCCTGACAGCAAGCAGTGATAGTGCCCATGAAGGGGACCTTGTTGGGCCCGCCCCTTTCACGGTTATCGCTTCTCGGCCTTTTGGCTAAGATCAAGTGTAGTATCTGTTCTTATCAGTTTAATATCTGATACGTCCCCTATCTGGGGACCATATATTAAATGGATTTTTGAGAACGGGGGCCGATTTCGAAGCTTGCTTCCGTCGCCCTATGCATTGACCCGATATGGCAGTATCTTCGGGTACAGTGCACCACCCCCTTACAGGGTTAAAAAGAAAGATTCCTACTTTCATTGCTACCTGCTTGCTGGCTAGCCAGCTAGCCAGCCCTGTGGGCCTTGCTGCTGCTGCAGCCAAAAAACAAAAGGTGGTGCTGCTGCTGCTTCTGCTGCTTCTGCTTCTGCTTGTGTCTGGCCCCTGTTGGAGCGTCCAGGCACAGGACTTCTGCTGCTGCTGACTAAATGGCCTCCTTAATTGGATCATTTGAGTAGCCAGCACACCTGTGCAGGTAGGGCATGACATGATAGGCAGCTGCCTTGATAGCGGGTGGGTGCTGAATGTTCCTAATTGACAAAATAAGATTAATGCTTATGAAGAAATATAAAATCTCATCCCTTCCCCAATATCGCGCCACACCCCTACCCCTTAATTCCCTGGTTGAACGTGATGGACATATGTCTTTTTTCGACCGTACTAACTATGTAACTATGTAACATAACATGGGGGGGGGGGGGGGGTCTCCTGGCTGTTCACACAGGTGTGTCATTGCTGTACATTGACCATGCATTGCTTCTGTGGTATTGCAAAGGCAAAGACAAATGCTTCCAGCCATCCATTGCACTAATGGATTGGTCATCAGCTGGCTGTCTATGTCCCGCATCAATATAGACCAAAGTACAGAGGGTTAGGCTATGCTATTGTGCACCTACCTGATGCATCAGAAGGTGCGAGGCCCTTGCTAAATTCTGTGCACAGACTTTGAGATCTATGCTTTAGACTGTATCTAAACCTGCTCCAACATGGACTGACATTCTGGCCTACTTTCAGCCGATGCGACTTGTCTGTCGCTGAACAGTCGCTTTTTATGTATTCAGCACCTATGTATAATGTTGTAAAAATGCTCTAGAAGCTAAAGTCGCAGAAATGTCACACATATTTGGCCTGCAACTTTCTGTGCGACAAATTCAGACAGGAAAAATCAGTATAAATCCTTAGAAAATTATCCCCCAGTGTCTCCATCTGCTGGCGGTATTGAATAAGCATTGCTGCACTGATGGGGTATGCATTAGACGAAAAAAAAGAAGAAAAAGAAGAATAATACGCCCAGAAAAGAGGCGAAAAGGAGAAAAACGTAAAAAAACGTGAAAAAAAAGTAAGAGGAAGAGAAGGGAAAAAAAGGTGGAAATGGGTTTAAAAGTGATTTCGGCGGAGAAATATATATATATATATATATATATATATATATATATATATATATATGCGCACACACACACATAGATATAAACGTATTCTCCGTTGAGATATTGCAGCCGCTGCTGTGTCCAGGCCCAGGAGCCTTAGCACTGTGCTGTGATGTCACTCAATACCACTGACATCACTAGGTGTAAACAACATCTCTCCTTTGCTGTGTATGTGACTATGGAGCTGTTTGGTGATGTCGTCTATTACGGCCTTCATAGAAGCAACAGGAGATTGTTGCATCCATCTTGAACCCTCAGAACTACAGTGCTATGATGTCACTCACTTCCACAGGCCTTGCAGAGTGTAAACAACAACAACCCAGCTTTGTTGTGTATGTAACCAAAGGGATTTGTGATGTCACCTAGAACCTTCACAGCAGCGACAGCTTTATGAGGAGCATCAGCACTGCTCTGCCTGAGCAGAACCATCACCGCCATAGGTTGTCAAATAACCCGGATTTAACCCACACAGGTAAGTCCAATGGGGTGCAGGCATGTCCTCTATGCTTACAGCTTCCCGTGGGTGTTGGTTTGATACCGTTTGGGGACAGCCAAGGAGGCATCTGCAGGCAACAAAGGTAGGTGTGTGCTTGTGTGTGTGTTTCCTATGCAGATCCTAAGCCCAGTGTCACATGCAAGTAGGAGGAGTAAGAAGGGTTCCTGGCAAATCCGGGTTATGGATTGCATTTAAAAAGGCCCCGTGGGAGTGCAATGGGCCCCTGTCTTGCTGCTTAGCAATAATGGTATGGGTTTAGGTTCTGCTGTGTGTACTGGTGGTTGACTGCCCCCCAGCCCAGAGTGTGCATGGAAAATTGTCTGGCAGCCTCCCTGACAGCAAGCAGTGATAGTGCCCATGAAGGGGACCTTGTTGGGCCCGCCCCTTTCACGGTTATCGCTTCTCGGCCTTTTGGCTAAGATCAAGTGTAGTATCTGTTCTTATCAGTTTAATATCTGATACGTCCCCTATCTGGGGACCATATATTAAATGGATTTTTGAGAACGGGGGCCGATTTCGAAGCTTGCTTCCGTCGCCCTATGCATTGACCCGATATGGCAGTATCTTCGGGTACAGTGCACCACCCCCTTACAGGGTTAAAAAGAAAGATTCCTACTTTCATTGCTACCTGCTTGCTGGCTAGCCAGCTAGCCAGCCCTGTGGGCCTTGCTGCTGCTGCAGCCAAAAAACAAAAGGTGGTGCTGCTGCTGCTTCTGCTGCTTCTGCTTCTGCTTGTGTCTGGCCCCTGTTGGAGCGTCCAGGCACAGGACTTCTGCTGCTGCTGACTAAATGGCCTCCTTAATTGGATCATTTGAGTAGCCAGCACACCTGTGCAGGTAGGGCATGACATGATAGGCAGCTGCCTTGATAGCGGGTGGGTGCTGAATGTTCCTAATTGACAAAATAAGATTAATGCTTATGAAGAAATATAAAATCTCATCCCTTCCCCAATATCGCGCCACACCCCTACCCCTTAATTCCCTGGTTGAACGTGATGGACATATGTCTTTTTTCGACCGTACTAACTATGTAACTATGTAACATAACATGGGGGGGGGGGGGGGGGGTCTCCTGGCTGTTCACACAGGTGTGTCATTGCTGTACATTGACCATGCATTGCTTCTGTGGTATTGCAAAGGCAAAGACAAATGCTTCCAGCCATCCATTGCACTAATGGATTGGTCATCAGCTGGCTGTCTATGTCCCGCATCAATATAGACCAAAGTACAGAGGGTTAGGCTATGCTATTGTGCACCTACCTGATGCATCAGAAGGTGCGAGGCCCTTGCTAAATTCTGTGCACAGACTTTGAGATCTATGCTTTAGACTGTATCTAAACCTGCTCCAACATGGACTGACATTCTGGCCTACTTTCAGCCGATGCGACTTGTCTGTCGCTGAACAGTCGCTTTTTATGTATTCAGCACCTATGTATAATGTTGTAAAAATGCTCTAGAAGCTAAAGTCGCAGAAATGTCACACATATTTGGCCTGCAACTTTCTGTGCGACAAATTCAGACAGGAAAAATCAGTATAAATCCTTAGAAAATTATCCCCCAGTGTCTCCATCTGCTGGCGGTATTGAATAAGCATTGCTGCACTGATGGGGTATGCATTAGACGAAAAAAAAGAAGAAAAAGAAGAATAATACGCCCAGAAAAGAGGCGAAAAGGAGAAAAACGTAAAAAAACGTGAAAAAAAAGTAAGAGGAAGAGAAGGGAAAAAAAGGTGGAAATGGGTTTAAAAGTGATTTCGGCGGAGAATATATATATATATATATATATATATATATATATATATATATATATATATGCGCACACACACACATAGATATAAACGTATTCTCCGTTGAGATATTGCAGCCGCTGCTGTGTCCAGGCCCAGGAGCCTTAGCACTGTGCTGTGATGTCACTCAATACCACTGACATCACTAGGTGTAAACAACATCTCTCCTTTGCTGTGTATGTGACTATGGAGCTGTTTGGTGATGTCGTCTATTACGGCCTTCATAGAAGCAACAGGAGATTGTTGCATCCATCTTGAACCCTCAGAACTACAGTGCTATGATGTCACTCACTTCCACAGGCCTTGCAGAGTGTAAACAACAACAACCCAGCTTTGTTGTGTATGTAACCAAAGGGATTTGTGATGTCACCTAGAACCTTCACAGCAGCGACAGCTTTATGAGGAGCATCAGCACTGCTCTGCCTGAGCAGAACCATCACCGCCATAGGTTGTCAAATAACCCGGATTTAACACAGGTAAGTCCAATGGGGTGCAGGCATGTCCTCTATGCTTACAGCTTCCCGTGGGTGTTGGTTTGATACCGTTTGGGGACAGCCAAGGAGGCATCTGCAGGCAACAAAGGTAGGTGTGTGCTTGTGTGTGTGTTTCCTATGCAGATCCTAAGCCCAGTGTCACATGCAAGTAGGAGGAGTAAGAAGGGTTCCTGGCAAATCCGGGTTATGGATTGCATTTAAAAAGGCCCCGTGGGAGTGCAATGGGCCCCTGTCTTGCTGCTTAGCAATAATGGTATGGGTTTAGGTTCTGCTGTGTGTACTGGTGGTTGACTGCCCCCCAGCCCAGAGTGTGCATGGAAAATTGTCTGGCAGCCTCCCTGACAGCAAGCAGTGATAGTGCCCATGAAGGGGACCTTGTTGGGCCCGCCCCTTTCACGGTTATCGCTTCTCGGCCTTTTGGCT
Organism: Hyla sarda; assembly: GCF_029499605.1. Lineage (NCBI taxonomy): Eukaryota > Metazoa > Chordata > Amphibia > Anura > Hylidae > Hyla > Hyla sarda. The sequence goes on from NW_026610879.1 coordinate 142,285, forward strand.
AAGATCAAGTGTAGTATCTGTTCTTATCAGTTTAATATCTGATACGTCCCCTATCTGGGGACCATATATTAAATGGATTTTTGAGAACGGGGGCCGATTTCGAAGCTTGCTTCCGTCGCCCTATGCATTGACCCGATATGGCAGTATCTTCGGGTACAGTGCACCACCCCCTTACAGGGTTAAAAAGAAAGATTCCTACTTTCATTGCTACCTGCTTGCTGGCTAGCCAGCTAGCCAGCCCTGTGGGCCTTGCTGCTGCTGCAGCCAAAAAACAAAAGGTGGTGCTGCTGCTGCTTCTGCTGCTTCTGCTTGTGTCTGGCCCCTGTTGGAGCGTCCAGGCACAGGACTTCTGCTGCTGCTGACTAAATGGCCTCCTTAATTGGATCATTTGAGTAGCCAGCACACCTGTGCAGGTAGGGCATGACATGATAGGCAGCTGCCTTGATAGCGGGTGGGTGCTGAATGTTCCTAATTGACAAAATAAGATTAATGCTTATGAAGAAATATAAAATCTCATCCCTTCCCCAATATCGCGCCACACCCCTACCCCTTAATTCCCTGGTTGAACGTGATGGACATATGTCTTTTTTCGACCGTACTAACTATGTAACTATGTAACATAACATGGGGGGGGGGGGGGGGGGGGTCTCCTGGCTGTTCACACAGGTGTGTCATTGCTGTACATTGACCATGCATTGCTTCTGTGGTATTGCAAAGGCAAAGACAAATGCTTCCAGCCATCCATTGCACTAATGGATTGGTCATCAGCTGGCTGTCTATGTCCCGCATCAATATAGACCAAAGTACAGAGGGTTAGGCTATGCTATTGTGCACCTACCTGATGCATCAGAAGGTGCGAGGCCCTTGCTAAATTCTGTGCACAGACTTTGAGATCTATGCTTTAGACTGTATCTAAACCTGCTCCAACATGGACTGACATTCTGGCCTACTTTCAGCCGATGCGACTTGTCTGTCGCTGAACAGTCGCTTTTTATGTATTCAGCACCTATGTATAATGTTGTAAAAATGCTCTAGAAGCTAAAGTCGCAGAAATGTCACACATATTTGGCCTGCAACTTTCTGTGCGACAAATTCAGACAGGAAAAATCAGTATAAATCCTTAGAAAATTATCCCCCAGTGTCTCCATCTGCTGGCGGTATTGAATAAGCATTGCTGCACTGATGGGGTATGCATTAGACGAAAAAAAAGAAGAAAAAGAAGAATAATACGCCCAGAAAAGAGGCGAAAAGGAGAAAAACGTAAAAAAACGTGAAAAAAAAGTAAGAGGAAGAGAAGGGAAAAAAAGGTGGAAATGGGTTTAAAAGTGATTTCGGCGGAGAAATATATATATATATATATATATATATATATATATATATATATATGCGCACACACACACATAGATATAAACGTATTCTCCGTTGAGATATTGCAGCCGCTGCTGTGTCCAGGCCCAGGAGCCTTAGCACTGTGCTGTGATGTCACTCAATACCACTGACATCACTAGGTGTAAACAACATCTCTCCTTTGCTGTGTATGTGACTATGGAGCTGTTTGGTGATGTCGTCTATTACGGCCTTCATAGAAGCAACAGGAGATTGTTGCATCCATCTTGAACCCTCAGAACTACAGTGCTATGATGTCACTCACTTCCACAGGCCTTGCAGAGTGTAAACAACAACAACCCAGCTTTGTTGTGTATGTAACCAAAGGGATTTGTGATGTCACCTAGAACCTTCACAGCAGCGACAGCTTTATGAGGAGCATCAGCACTGCTCTGCCTGAGCAGAACCATCACCGCCATAGGTTGTCAAATAACCCGGATTTAACCCACACAGGTAAGTCCAATGGGGTGCAGGCATGTCCTCTATGCTTACAGCTTCCCGTGGGTGTTGGTTTGATACCGTTTGGGGACAGCCAAGGAGGCATCTGCAGGCAACAAAGGTAGGTGTGTGCTTGTGTGTGTGTTTCCTATGCAGATCCTAAGCCCAGTGTCACATGCAAGTAGGAGGAGTAAGAAGGGTTCCTGGCAAATCCGGGTTATGGATTGCATTTAAAAAGGCCCCGTGGGAGTGCAATGGGCCCCTGTCTTGCTGCTTAGCAATAATGGTATGGGTTTAGGTTCTGCTGTGTGTACTGGTGGTTGACTGCCCCCCAGCCCAGAGTGTGCATGGAAAATTGTCTGGCAGCCTCCCTGACAGCAAGCAGTGATAGTGCCCATGAAGGGGACCTTGTTGGGCCCGCCCCTTTCACGGTTATCGCTTCTCGGCCTTTTGGCTAAGATCAAGTGTAGTATCTGTTCTTATCAGTTTAATATCTGATACGTCCCCTATCTGGGGACCATATATTAAATGGATTTTTGAGAACGGGGGCCGATTTCGAAGCTTGCTTCCGTCGCCCTATGCATTGACCCGATATGGCAGTATCTTCGGGTACAGTGCACCACCCCCTTACAGGGTTAAAAAGAAAGATTCCTACTTTCATTGCTACCTGCTTGCTGGCTAGCCAGCTAGCCAGCCCTGTGGGCCTTGCTGCTGCTGCAGCCAAAAAACAAAAGGTGGTGCTGCTGCTGCTTCTGCTGCTTCTGCTTCTGCTTGTGTCTGGCCCCTGTTGGAGCGTCCAGGCACAGGACTTCTGCTGCTGCTGACTAAATGGCCTCCTTAATTGGATCATTTGAGTAGCCAGCACACCTGTGCAGGTAGGGCATGACATGATAGGCAGCTGCCTTGATAGCGGGTGGGTGCTGAATGTTCCTAATTGACAAAATAAGATTAATGCTTATGAAGAAATATAAAATCTCATCCCTTCCCCAATATCGCGCCACACCCCTACCCCTTAATTCCCTGGTTGAACGTGATGGACATATGTCTTTTTTCGACCGTACTAACTATGTAACTATGTAACATAACATGGGGGGGGGGGGGGGTCTCCTGGCTGTTCACACAGGTGTGTCATTGCTGTACATTGACCATGCATTGCTTCTGTGGTATTGCAAAGGCAAAGACAAATGCTTCCAGCCATCCATTGCACTAATGGATTGGTCATCAGCTGGCTGTCTATGTCCCGCATCAATATAGACCAAAGTACAGAGGGTTAGGCTATGCTATTGTGCACCTACCTGATGCATCAGAAGGTGCGAGGCCCTTGCTAAATTCTGTGCACAGACTTTGAGATCTATGCTTTAGACTGTATCTAAACCTGCTCCAACATGGACTGACATTCTGGCCTACTTTCAGCCGATGCGACTTGTCTGTCGCTGAACAGTCGCTTTTTATGTATTCAGCACCTATGTATAATGTTGTAAAAATGCTCTAGAAGCTAAAGTCGCAGAAATGTCACACATATTTGGCCTGCAACTTTCTGTGCGACAAATTCAGACAGGAAAAATCAGTATAAATCCTTAGAAAATTATCCCCCAGTGTCTCCATCTGCTGGCGGTATTGAATAAGCATTGCTGCACTGATGGGGTATGCATTAGACGAAAAAAAAGAAGAAAAAGAAGAATAATACGCCCAGAAAAGAGGCGAAAAGGAGAAAAACGTAAAAAAACGTGAAAAAAAAGTAAGAGGAAGAGAAGGGAAAAAAAGGTGGAAATGGGTTTAAAAGTGATTTCGGCGGAGAAATATATATATATATATATATATATATATATATATATATATATATATGCGCACACACACACATAGATATAAACGTATTCTCCGTTGAGATATTGCAGCCGCTGCTGTGTCCAGGCCCAGGAGCCTTAGCACTGTGCTGTGATGTCACTCAATACCACTGACATCACTAGGTGTAAACAACATCTCTCCTTTGCTGTGTATGTGACTATGGAGCTGTTTGGTGATGTCGTCTATTACGGCCTTCATAGAAGCAACAGGAGATTGTTGCATCCATCTTGAACCCTCAGAACTACAGTGCTATGATGTCACTCACTTCCACAGGCCTTGCAGAGTGTAAACAACAACAACCCAGCTTTGTTGTGTATGTAACCAAAGGGATTTGTGATGTCACCTAGAACCTTCACAGCAGCGACAGCTTTATGAGGAGCATCAGCACTGCTCTGCCTGAGCAGAACCATCACCGCCATAGGTTGTCAAATAACCCGGATTTAACCCACACAGGTAAGTCCAATGGGGTGCAGGCATGTCCTCTATGCTTACAGCTTCCCGTGGGTGTTGGTTTGATACCGTTTGGGGACAGCCAAGGAGGCATCTGCAGGCAACAAAGGTAGGTGTGTGCTTGTGTGTGTGTTTCCTATGCAGATCCTAAGCCCAGTGTCACATGCAAGTAGGAGGAGTAAGAAGGGTTCCTGGCAAATCCGGGTTATGGATTGCATTTAAAAAGGCCCCGTGGGAGTGCAATGGGCCCCTGTCTTGCTGCTTAGCAATAATGGTATGGGTTTAGGTTCTGCTGTGTGTACTGGTGGTTGACTGCCCCCCAGCCCAGAGTGTGCATGGAAAATTGTCTGGCAGCCTCCCTGACAGCAAGCAGTGATAGTGCCCATGAAGGGGACCTTGTTGGGCCCGCCCCTTTCACGGTTATCGCTTCTCGGCCTTTTGGCTAAGATCAAGTGTAGTATCTGTTCTTATCAGTTTAATATCTGATACGTCCCCTATCTGGGGACCATATATTAAATGGATTTTTGAGAACGGGGGCCGATTTCGAAGCTTGCTTCCGTCGCCCTATGCATTGACCCGATATGGCAGTATCTTCGGGTACAGTGCACCACCCCCTTACAGGGTTAAAAAGAAAGATTCCTACTTTCATTGCTACCTGCTTGCTGGCTAGCCAGCTAGCCAGCCCTGTGGGCCTTGCTGCTGCTGCAGCCAAAAAACAAAAGGTGGTGCTGCTGCTGCTTCTGCTGCTTCTGCTTCTGCTTGTGTCTGGCCCCTGTTGGAGCGTCCAGGCACAGGACTTCTGCTGCTGCTGACTAAATGGCCTCCTTAATTGGATCATTTGAGTAACACCTGTGCAGGTAGGGCATGACATGATAGGCAGCTGCCTTGATAGCGGGTGGGTGCTGAATGTTCCTAATTGACAAAATAAGATTAATGCTTATGAAGAAATATAAAATCTCATCCCTTCCCCAATATCGCGCCACACCCCTACCCCTTAATTCCCTGGTTGAACGTGATGGACATATGTCTTTTTTCGACCGTACTAACTATGTAACTATGTAACATAACATGGGGGGGGGGGTCTCCTGGCTGTTCACACAGGTGTGTCATTGCTGTACATTGACCATGCATTGCTTCTGTGGTATTGCAAAGGCAAAGACAAATGCTTCCAGCCATCCATTGCACTAATGGATTGGTCATCAGCTGGCTGTCTATGTCCCGCATCAATATAGACCAAAGTACAGAGGGTTAGGCTATGCTATTGTGCACCTACCTGATGCATCAGAAGGTGCGAGGCCCTTGCTAAATTCTGTGCACAGACTTTGAGATCTATGCTTTAGACTGTATCTAAACCTGCTCCAACATGGACTGACATTCTGGCCTACTTTCAGCCGATGCGACTTGTCTGTCGCTGAACAGTCGCTTTTTATGTATTCAGCACCTATGTATAATGTTGTAAAAATGCTCCAGAAGCTAAAGTCGCAGAAATGTCACACATATTTGGCCTGCAACTTTCTGTGCGACAAATTCAGACAGGAAAAATCAGTATAAATCCTTAGAAAATTATCCCCCAGTGTCTCCATCTGCTGGCGGTATTGAATAAGCATTGCTGCACTGATGGGGTATGCATTAGACGAAAAAAAAGAAGAAAAAGAAGAATAATACGCCCAGAAAAGAGGCGAAAAGGAGAAAAACGTAAAAAAACGTGAAAAAAAAGTAAGAGGAAGAGAAGGGAAAAAAAGGTGGAAATGGGTTTAAAAGTGATTTCGGCGGAGAAATATATATATATATATATATATATATATATATATATATATATATATGCGCACACACACACATAGATATAAACGTATTCTCCGTTGAGATATTGCAGCCGCTGCTGTGTCCAGGCCCAGGAGCCTTAGCACTGTGCTGTGATGTCACTCAATACCACTGACATCACTAGGTGTAAACAACATCTCTCCTTTGCTGTGTATGTGACTATGGAGCTGTTTGGTGATGTCGTCTATTACGGCCTTCATAGAAGCAACAGGAGATTGTTGCATCCATCTTGAACCCTCAGAACTACAGTGCTATGATGTCACTCACTTCCACAGGCCTTGCAGAGTGTAAACAACAACAACCCAGCTTTGTTGTGTATGTAACCAAAGGGATTTGTGATGTCACCTAGAACCTTCACAGCAGCGACAGCTTTATGAGGAGCATCAGCACTGCTCTGCCTGAGCAGAACCATCACCGCCATAGGTTGTCAAATAACCCGGATTTAACCCACACAGGTAAGTCCAATGGGGTGCAGGCATGTCCTCTATGCTTACAGCTTCCCGTGGGTGTTGGTTTGATACCGTTTGGGGACAGCCAAGGAGGCATCTGCAGGCAACAAAGGTAGGTGTGTGCTTGTGTGTGTGTTTCCTATGCAGATCCTAAGCCCAGTGTCACATGCAAGTAGGAGGAGTAAGAAGGGTTCCTGGCAAATCCGGGTTATGGATTGCATTTAAAAAGGCCCCGTGGGAGTGCAATGGGCCCCTGTCTTGCTGCTTAGCAATAATGGTATGGGTTTAGGTTCTGCTGTGTGTACTGGTGGTTGACTGCCCCCCAGCCCAGAGTGTGCATGGAAAATTGTCTGGCAGCCTCCCTGACAGCAAGCAGTGATAGTGCCCATGAAGGGGACCTTGTTGGGCCCGCCCCTTTCACGGTTATCGCTTCTCGGCCTTTTGGCTAAGATCAAGTGTAGTATCTGTTCTTATCAGTTTAATATCTGATACGTCCCCTATCTGGGGACCATATATTAAATGGATTTTTGAGAACGGGGGCCGATTTCGAAGCTTGCTTCCGTCGCCCTATGCATTGACCCGATATGGCAGTATCTTCGGGTACAGTGCACCACCCCCTTACAGGGTTAAAAAGAAAGATTCCTACTTTCATTGCTACCTGCTTGCTGGCTAGCCAGCTAGCCAGCCCTGTGGGCCTTGCTGCTGCTGCAGCCAAAAAACAAAAGGTGGTGCTGCTGCTGCTTCTGCTGCTTCTGCTTCTGCTTGTGTCTGGCCCCTGTTGGAGCGTCCAGGCACAGGACTTCTGCTGCTGCTGACTAAATGGCCTCCTTAATTGGATCATTTGAGTAGCCAGCACACCTGTGCAGGTAGGGCATGACATGATAGACAGCTGCCTTGATAGCGGGTGGGTGCTGAATGTTCCTAATTGACAAAATAAGATTAATGCTTATGAAGAAATATAAAATCTCATCCCTTCCCCAATATCGCGCCACACCCCTACCCCTTAATTCCCTGGTTGAACGTGATGGACATATGTCTTTTTTCGACCGTACTAACTATGTAACTATGTAACATAACATGGGGGGGGGGGGGGGGTCTCCTGGCTGTTCACACAGGTGTGTCATTGCTGTACATTGACCATGCATTGCTTCTGTGGTATTGCAAAGGCAAAGACAAATGCTTCCAGCCATCCATTGCACTAATGGATTGGTCATCAGCTGGCTGTCTATGTCCCGCATCAATATAGACCAAAGTACAGAGGGTTAGGCTATGCTATTGTGCACCTACCTGATGCATCAGAAGGTGCGAGGCCCTTGCTAAATTCTGTGCACAGACTTTGAGATCTATGCTTTAGACTGTATCTAAACCTGCTCCAACATGGACTGACATTCTGGCCTACTTTCAGCCGATGCGACTTGTCTGTCGCTGAACAGTCGCTTTTTATGTATTCAGCACCTATGTATAATGTTGTAAAAATGCTCTAGAAGCTAAAGTCGCAGAAATGTCACACATATTTGGCCTGCAACTTTCTGTGCGACAAATTCAGACAGGAAAAATCAGTATAAATCCTTAGAAAATTATCCCCCAGTGTCTCCATCTGCTGGCGGTATTGAATAAGCATTGCTGCACTGATGGGGTATGCATTAGACGAAAAAAAAGAAGAAAAAGAAGAATAATACGCCCAGAAAAGAGGCGAAAAGGAGAAAAACGTAAAAAAACGTGAAAAAAAAGTAAGAGGAAGAGAAGGGAAAAAAAGGTGGAAATGGGTTTAAAAGTGATTTCGGCGGAGAAATATATATATATATATATATATATATATATATATATATATATATATGCGCACACACACACATAGATATAAACGTATTCTCCGTTGAGATATTGCAGCCGCTGCTGTGTCCAGGCCCAGGAGCCTTAGCACTGTGCTGTGATGTCACTCAATACCACTGACATCACTAGGTGTAAACAACATCTCTCCTTTGCTGTGTATGTGACTATGGAGCTGTTTGGTGATGTCGTCTATTACGGCCTTCATAGAAGCAACAGGAGATTGTTGCATCCATCTTGAACCCTCAGAACTACAGTGCTATGATGTCACTCACTTCCACAGGCCTTGCAGAGTGTAAACAACAACAACCCAGCTTTGTTGTGTATGTAACCAAAGGGATTTGTGATGTCACCTAGAACCTTCACAGCAGCGACAGCTTTATGAGGAGCATCAGCACTGCTCTGCCTGAGCAGAACCATCACCGCCATAGGTTGTCAAATAACCCGGATTTAACCCACACAGGTAAGTCCAATGGGGTGCAGGCATGTCCTCTATGCTTACAGCTTCCCGTGGGTGTTGGTTTGATACCGTTTGGGGACAGCCAAGGAGGCATCTGCAGGCAACAAAGGTAGGTGTGTGCTTGTGTGTGTGTTTCCTATGCAGATCCTAAGCCCAGTGTCACATGCAAGTAGGAGGAGTAAGAAGGGTTCCTGGCAAATCCGGGTTATGGATTGCATTTAAAAAGGCCCCGTGGGAGTGCAATGGGCCCCTGTCTTGCTGCTTAGCAATAATGGTATGGGTTTAGGTTCTGCTGTGTGTACTGGTGGTTGACTGCCCCCCAGCCCAGAGTGTGCATGGAAAATTGTCTGGCAGCCTCCCTGACAGCAAGCAGTGATAGTGCCCATGAAGGGGACCTTGTTGGGCCCGCCCCTTTCACGGTTATCGCTTCTCGGCCTTTTGGCTAAGATCAAGTGTAGTATCTGTTCTTATCAGTTTAATATCTGATACGTCCCCTATCTGGGGACCATATATTAAATGGATTTTTGAGAACGGGGGCCGATTTCGAAGCTTGCTTCCGTCGCCCTATGCATTGACCCGATATGGCAGTATCTTCGGGTACAGTGCACCACCCCCTTACAGGGTTAAAAAGAAAGATTCCTACTTTCATTGCTACCTGCTTGCTGGCTAGCCAGCTAGCCAGCCCTGTGGGCCTTGCTGCTGCTGCAGCCAAAAAACAAAAGGTGGTGCTGCTGCTGCTTCTGCTGCTTCTGCTTCTGCTTGTGTCTGGCCCCTGTTGGAGCGTCCAGGCACAGGACTTCTGCTGCTGCTGACTAAATGGCCTCCTTAATTGGATCATTTGAGTAGCCAGCACACCTGTGCAGGTAGGGCATGACATGATAGGCAGCTGCCTTGATAGCGGGTGGGTGCTGAATGTTCCTAATTGACAAAATAAGATTAATGCTTATGAAGAAATATAAAATCTCATCCCTTCCCCAATATCGCGCCACACCCCTACCCCTTAATTCCCTGGTTGAACGTGATGGACATATGTCTTTTTTCGACCGTACTAACTATGTAACTATGTAACATAACATGGGGGGGGGGGGGGTCTCCTGGCTGTTCACACAGGTGTGTCATTGCTGTACATTGACCATGCATTGCTTCTGTGGTATTGCAAAGGCAAAGACAAATGCTTCCAGCCATCCATTGCACTAATGGATTGGTCATCAGCTGGCTGTCTATGTCCCGCATCAATATAGACCAAAGTACAGAGGGTTAGGCTATGCTATTGTGCACCTACCTGATGCATCAGAAGGTGCGAGGCCCTTGCTAAATTCTGTGCACAGACTTTGAGATCTATGCTTTAGACTGTATCTAAACCTGCTCCAACATGGACTGACATTCTGGCCTACTTTCAGCCGATGCGACTTGTCTGTCGCTGAACAGTCGCTTTTTATGTATTCAGCACCTATGTATAATGTTGTAAAAATGCTCTAGAAGCTAAAGTCGCAGAAATGTCACACATATTTGGCCTGCAACTTTCTGTGCGACAAATTCAGACAGGAAAAATCAGTATAAATCCTTAGAAAATTATCCCCCAGTGTCTCCATCTGCTGGCGGTATTGAATAAGCATTGCTGCACTGATGGGGTATGCATTAGACGAAAAAAAAGAAGAAAAAGAAGAATAATACGCCCAGAAAAGAGGCGAAAAGGAGAAAAACGTAAAAAAACGTGAAAAAAAAGTAAGAGGAAGAGAAGGGAAAAAAAGGTGGAAATGGGTTTAAAAGTGATTTCGGCGGAGAAATATATATATATATATATATATATATATATATATATATATATATATATGCGCACACACACACATAGATATAAACGTATTCTCCGTTGAGATATTGCAGCCGCTGCTGTGTCCAGGCCCAGGAGCCTTAGCACTGTGCTGTGATGTCACTCAATACCACTGACATCACTAGGTGTAAACAACATCTCTCCTTTGCTGTGTATGTGACTATGGAGCTGTTTGGTGATGTCGTCTATTACGGCCTTCATAGAAGCAACAGGAGATTGTTGCATCCATCTTGAACCCTCAGAACTACAGTGCTATGATGTCACTCACTTCCACAGGCCTTGCAGAGTGTAAACAACAACAACCCAGCTTTGTTGTGTATGTAACCAAAGGGATTTGTGATGTCACCTAGAACCTTCACAGCAGCGACAGCTTTATGAGGAGCATCAGCACTGCTCTGCCTGAGCAGAACCATCACCGCCATAGGTTGTCAAATAACCCGGATTTAACCCACACAGGTAAGTCCAATGGGGTGCAGGCATGTCCTCTATGCTTACAGCTTCCCGTGGGTGTTGGTTTGATACCGTTTGGGGACAGCCAAGGAGGCATCTGCAGGCAACAAAGGTAGGTGTGTGCTTGTGTGTGTGTTTCCTATGCAGATCCTAAGCCCAGTGTCACATGCAAGTAGGAGGAGTAAGAAGGGTTCCTGGCAAATCCGGGTTATGGATTGCATTTAAAAAGGCCCCGTGGGAGTGCAATGGGCCCCTGTCTTGCTGCTTAGCAATAATGGTATGGGTTTAGGTTCTGCTGTGTGTACTGGTGGTTGACTGCCCCCCAGCCCAGAGTGTGCA